>NW_010554587.1:10940-14235 GCF_000687285.1 Phaethon lepturus | reverse complement strand
TATATATATATATATAGTCATGCAATTTTATTTGATTCTTGAAAAGACTTATTTTCTTCATTCAAAGATACATCAGGCCGAAGTTCCAAAATAGGTAGGTAGTCTTCTCTGAGAGACACGGCAGAGGTCGAATGAACTGCAGACGCACGCTAAAATGGTTACAACTAGCTTAATTACAAACATGAGACAACTGACAGGGTGCTTTCTCCATCCCTCTCCCCATTTTCCTGACCATTGTACATGTGTTACAAATACATTCATGAACATTCACAAATAATTGCCATCGAGGAATCTTTAATCATAAGGACATAATCAAAATTAACCTTTGGGCACCACTGAAGAGATTAAACTACAGCATGGCGTAAAATCACTTTCCTGCCTAAACTCACACATCTTACTTCTAAACAGCAGCTCACAGATTTAGACAGAACATGTGAACCATTTGGATTCCAAAAAGTAAACATCACTTTGCAGCTCATAGTTCAACAGCAACCACATACAGTAACTTCTGTAAAACACAAAATGTATGACAAAGGGAATAAGCAAGTAAGAAATGCCTCTTTTTTAAGTTATTTCTATGTATTTGGCATGACTTCCAACTCTGCATGATGGTGGCAGGCTCTGGGCTTTTTCCAGACACCACCAGTATGGCTCAAAGCCCCAAATTAACATACATTGATGTTGACTTAAAAGTACTATGTATGTAAACAGTACATAAATATATATGCAAAATAAAGTCCATATCCCATAAAATAGAAAATGTAATATATATTCTATTAGGCAATGCATATGGGCATAGCAATAGTTTTGTAACTATATAAATGTATTTCATAATATTATTTACAGATGGAAGCAGACATAAACATTACCATCAAATACATTGATTTAATCAATTCTGTATGAATCTTTTGAAGATCCTCGCTTCCAACAAAATGATCTGCAACTCCAGCTACCTAGAAAATGAAAGTGCTCATGATCCACTTAGTGCAATAAAGCTGGCTACAAAACTTAAGAGGAGAAAACATTTTAAGAACTAGTACCGCATTAGCTAGTGGGACCAAACAAAAAAATAAAAACATTTTTGAGTTTACAAGTTTGATAAGATAAGGAAGAGAAATAAAGGTTACACAGCAGACCAACAAGAAAAGAAAAATTCTCCAAAGTCAAGTCTTTAGATTGTAAGAAATCAGAAGCGCCAACTGTACAAATTCTCATGCTATTTTGTTCCAGCTTCATCCTGAACACTCTTGAAGACAGCTGTCCCATAATCAAGGAAATGGCATGTCACAGATATTCCTGCAGATATGACACTACGTAAGCCCAAACACAGAAAAGAATGATGAATAGACTCATCAATCTGACAGTCCTTTACCTCTGAGTGCTCCACTTAGTAACTTCAATAGTGTTCCTCCATTTAAGTAAATGCCGAATAACATGAAACTTGCTTCTCAAATGAAAAAAAAAGTAATACTCAGGGGCGGATGATAAAAACCAGAAGTTCTTACAAGTTGTGCATTATGCTTTCAGCACTGCAATATAGTAAGCCACAACAGCTAAAGATTACAAAGGTCCTTCATCTTGGCATCATGGAGCCAACACGTAGGTGAACGGTTAAGTACGAGTCGTTTAAAAGGAGTGACCCTCCAGAGAAAACCCTTCTCATGGACCTAAAGACCAGGCAAGCAAAAATAACCTCTACAAGGATGCCATGCCCAGCACACGTAAACACCAAAATGCCCATCAGCCTTGGTAAACCTTGGCTGCCTATCCAAATATGGAGGCAGGCTGACAGGAATCCTAGAAATAGTTTTAACTTTATTTCCATTTTCATCTTTACTCTCAAGACTTAAAAGACTCCTGGGCTTAACTGGAACTTCTACGAGATCTCACACATTTACCACCTTCCAAAATCTGAATAATTAAGAATTCTCACAGATAATGGAACCCAAAGCCCTTTTACTAGTTTCAATGAGATAATGGAAGATGCAGGTCTAGCTGACAAGTACTTAATCACCGATCCCCATGCAGATTTTAAAATGTCACAAGGTACAACTTACAAAAAACAAGGATGATGTGCTGCAGGCTTTCACACAAATGATTTTTCTTAAATTCTCAATTTAACTTTGAGAGTAAGCTTCTACCCAAGGGAAGCTTATGCCAAAAGACCCTGCTCCCCAAAGCTGGATTACAGACAACTGCCCATCATCCTGCTAAGTCATCACAAGCCCTTGTAGTCTTAGCTAAAAGTCTAACGTGGAAGGAAATGTGCACATAGTGGCAACCACCACCGTGGACCACAGCCAGAACCTACAGAGTAGGGTTTGGGAGCCAGGCCACTGTGGTTTCACCCCACAGTGGCTTCTTGGACCAGTTCTGCTGATGGGAGCTCTGCACACCCAGGAGCCTGGCCATGGCACCTGACAGAGTACTTAGGCCACCCGAGCAAGACCAGCCACTCTCAGCCTTTCCAAAGTTTTGAAAAGCATCCTCCAGAGGCAGGCCTACCAGGAACAGAGGTTGGGACCCGCAGGTTGGCCCCACCACTCCCTGAGGCCTCACTGGAGTCACTGCTGCCCTTGGTGACTGACAACCGGGTCGCTCTGCCTGGCTGTGAGATGGCACAAAGTTGGCAGAGCATCATGGCCCCAGCGCTCCCGCAGTGGCGGTGCCCGCAGAGGCATGGGCAACCCTTCAGCTTGCTGCCGCCGGAGAGATCGTGGTTGCCCTGCCTGGGCACCAGCCTTCCGGGTCCCCTGCCTCAGGCCAGACAAGGCCACTTTTTCCCCCTGGGAATGACCGCACCGTGGGGCAGCTGGAGGTAACGGCACCACGCTGACAGCAGCGCTTCCTGTTGCTGTGGCCCTGGGGGCACAGACAGGACTTTGCCACCTCAGGGGAAGGATAAGCGGTGCCAGGCACTGCCAACTCGCCCCTCGCCCTCCCACAGGCAGGGGCAAGCTCAGTGAAGCCAGCACAGACCTTCTTGCCACTTGACATGGCCACTGCTGCTGTTCCGGGGGCACGTGAGCCTGCCACGCCACCCTGCCACGCCACGGTGGGGAGGCCGAGGGTGATGCAATGAGGCAGCGCAGGCTGTGGCGGCTTCTCCTATTTATTCGTTCCGTGTGCGGGGCAAGAGTGGGCGCTGCTCCTCGGCGGGCGGCAGCTCCTCAGCGGGCGGCGACTCATAGGTGACGCAGAGGGAGGAGAAGAGACAGCCCAGGAAGGACACCAGGCTGGCGAAGTACATGGCGCCACTGGCACTGCCCACCGCTGTTGTCCGTGGGCCCACTGG
>NW_010554587.1:2431-10864 GCF_000687285.1 Phaethon lepturus | reverse complement strand
CCCCATGGCCAGGGCCACGAGGATCTGCGCCAGGAAGTACTGGCAGCTCAGCAGGGAGATGTCAACGCCCATCCCACGCTGCGTGCCCTCCACCTGTGAGCCTACAAACTGCGGGGGACACAGCGTAAGGGGGTGCCACAGGAGCCCCTCCCCCCTCCCCCAGCCCAAGGCTCACCTCACGGTTCTGGTAGTAGTCGCAAAGCAGGGAGTAGGGCAGCGTGCAGAGGGTAGCGAAGAGGATGCCGTAAGTAGCGCACAGTGACAGCACCACATAGATGTTTCTGGAGAGCGTGGCCAGCCCTGTGCCCAGCCCAAAGGCCAAATATGCCACAAAGTACAGCGTCCGTGTGCTGAATCGCTCCTCCAGCTTCTCCAGCGCGGCTGCAAGACAACAGCACAGCATTCAGTGTAAACTGCGGTCCTCTCGGCCACTAGCCGGTCAGCGGACCAGAAGGGTGCACCTTCAGGCCCTGCAGTCCAGCCTTTAGGCAGCCACATGTCAGCAGCAACCGTTACACCTTACGGTAACTGGTGTCTCACATGTGAGCACCAAGGACCCCTTTCAAATCCCACTGCCACGATGCAGCCTTGCTGCCCTACCTGTGTGGAGGGCACAGCAGATCTGAAGCCTGGCAGTGCCACTGTCCTGGAGGGGTAAGTGGGAACTGGGCTGGGGCGGGGGGTGGCACAGGGAGCAGACACACCACACACACAACAAGTGCTGGGGTGCTGCATGACACCGGGGCGCACCACCGGGAGCACACAGGCACCAAGTGCTGCTGCAACGGAGCTGTGCCTGTGGTGGCTGCATATATTTCAACGTACACTGAAAATGCCACTTGTGAAAGGATATACTAACAGAGAAATGTTTTCACTAGACTGCTGACCTCATCGGCTGTTAGTGCAGGCCAAGCTAACCAGCAGAAATAATACAGTGAAAAAGAACACTCTGCTTCAGCACTCATGCCATGTGGTAGGCTACATGCAAGATAAACACCAGACTGCTTGTTGCAGAAACACCGCTTAAGGAGCGGGTGCACCTTTCTCACAGCTGTGGCTAAGATGGCCATAGTAAGTACCTGAATAGAAAGCAGCACTGAATGCATAGATGCACATTCCCCAGCAGCCCATGGTGACCCCAGCGTTGTACTTCTGATACTCATCTGAGTTGTGAGGCGCTTTCGGATTCCCTTGAAACACTACTTCTCCCATGAAGTCGGTATAGAAGAGTAACATCCCCTCAAACGAAAGCCATCCTGAAAGAGGCCAGAAGTAACCTATTAGGACTGCAGAGTATCTCTTTCCCCTTGTAAGCTTACATGGATGCTATTAGCTATATTACAGATCGCAACTGAAGATCGGTTGTGCAATGTGAGTATTACATAACGTTCAGCCACATTTATCCAAGACTGCTGTTCCCCATGCATTATGCCACAATGTTTGTCAAAGACATTCAGGATTTTAAAGACTGAGATTTATCCTTTTAATTCCTAAATGGAATTCTAGAGGCTGACTGCAGGTCACAGAATACCGGTCTAGCAAGACAGAAAAATAGATTACAGCAGTGTGAGCTGCCTTCAGGTTTCGACAGGACACAACACTCGGTTTCACAGAGTGGCTCATCACATAGTTGTTTCAGGTTGCTGTTGTCCTCCCACACAGAACAAGAAGGATTGCTTCTTATGTCAGTGGTAGCCTCTAGAGCGCCTCTGACACAGTTAACAACTCCAACTGGCACCAGGGCCACCGATGCAGGCAATCTCTTAATTCCTTTCACAGCCAACGAGTATTAACTGGCTGTCACCTTCTGTCCACTTTTGTGTAAACTGGATTGCTTGCAAGCCCTTCCTAACTGTCAGTCACGCACTGGTAAAAGCAAAGGTGACAGTGCACCAGTTACGGGCGCTCCCGCAGTGTTGTGTTCCGCACCTCCTCACAGCCTGTTCTAGGACCCCTATACACATGCTGTCAAAGGGAGGAAAGTGAGTGCCAGTCTCAGGTGTAAGCAGAGAAATACAACTAATCTCCTCTTTCTGCTCAGTAATGCCAGTTTCAGAGTGTTAGAGGGGGGAAAAAAAAAATGTTGATAGTTCCAAGTTCTCGGTTCAGTGGTCTTTCTCATTCCAGGGTAAACATTCCATTTAACAGATGCACTGATTTAGGCTGTTGTCATTTCCTTTTTAGGAATGCAGGCTTTACTGTTTTGTTGGGGTTTTTTTTCCCTTTCTCAGTGTTCTAAGAAACTAATACCAGAAAGTACCTTATCGGTGAGTGCATATGGAACACATCATGTCCTCTCTAGTTAGCAGCCATTGCGGCCATAGATAAAATACTTTAAAACGTTCACCCGAGGTAGACTACTTCACCGTGAAAGCAAGTTGGCACTTGCTGAATACCTAGGAAGTGGTTGATGCAGAGGTTACGAAGAGTCTTGGGCATGTGGCAGATGGTCGAACAAAGAAGTTTCACAGAGAGTGGTTGCTCAGAGGTCTCGCCTGATCCGTTCAGCTCGCTCTCATACTTCACACCATTCAGCAAGATATTAGCAACCTGCACCATAAGAACTCCCAGGTCAATGAACACAGTAAGAGAAACCCAAACATCCTTTGAGCAAACCTATGCAATATGACACACCTGTCCAACCATCTGAAAGTTAAACTCTGCTGCTGCAGTATGTTGACTTGGAGATTATGAACAGTGTATTTACCTAAACTGTAAGTTCAGCCTTGGAACAAGTGTTAAATAGCAGCACCGCGCAGAAGCTTTCAGTATACTTGAAACAGTACTCTTCACTTCTCTAGGGTATTTGACAACCCCATCCAGATGCTAGCATAGCCACAGAATCACAGAATCATTAAGGTTGGAAAAGACCTTCAAGATCATCAAGTCCAACCATCAACCCAACACCACCATGCCCACTAAACCATGTCCCAAAGTGCCATGTCCTTTGAACACTTCCAGTGATGGTGACTCCACCACCTCCCTGGGCAGCCTGTTCCAATGTTTGACCACTCTCTCAGTAAAGAAATTTTTCCTAATATCTAGTCTCCATATCTAGTAGTGAAGACATAAATTCCATTGTGTTTAATAGGAGTTGTACCCACATTCAGGTGAATTTGGCTCCTGAAGTTTTAGAGACATCAAAGAAGAAGAGGCCAGTTTTAACTGAAACACATTCTCATTGCTTGCTAACCTCGATGCTCGATCTCTATGCACAACAAAGTCTGCTCTCACAAACTGGGTCAAAGTACAGCAACAGCAACAAACAAACAAACAAACCAAAACAAGCAAACAAAAAAACCACACACCCCCAAAACACAAACAAACAAAAAAAAAACCAAACCAAAAAATGACAGAGGACAGTTTACCTCATCCTGGATCATAAAAAAATGGGCCAGCATACAGAGGTCTCAGACATTCCAAGTTATCACCAACAGTGGGAGGTGAGGTCAAAGTCTTACCCCTGGGTAAGGGAAACCTCACCTCCCTGATGGACCCAGATGTAATGACTGCCATAAGGAGAAGCTCATGGGAGAATCCTATCCCTGGCCCTATCTTGCGGGTATTTCTGTGGAAAGGGAAGATACAGGCTCAATAAAAATGTGTCTTTTTCTGCTCTCACATGGTAGCTCCCTGGGTGGTGAAGCAGTGCTAAAAATACTGACCTAGCTTTCATACGTGGCCCGGTGAGAGTGGAACGCTCCCATTTCTGCAATCTTAAAAAAGGCAGTTGACGGACCGCCAGTCATAATTCACATCCTACCCACTACTTTACCGATAAAGTCATAGCAGGTATGCTGTTCCCATAATGACTTTTATGAGCAAATTGTCACGAGCAGTCTTTAATGATGAATTTGTGCACCACACATTTAAAACTATATGAAGAGATTAAATAAATGTTCAGGTTTACATGATCATATCATTGATTTTCTGCCCTTACCTGTTGGCTGAAGGTTACGTTTCTTCTTCTGCTATTTTCTGGACAGTGTCCTGTTACAATATCCGGAATGGCCAAGGTCTGAGGTCTTTTCAGGATCCCGGATGACCGTGGCTTTATCGCATCCAACGAGCCCACCCTTAGCGCCTCACCATCAGGCCCCGGCGTTATGCTGCTCTCCCCTTGCTCCAGAACTCCATTTTCTCCTTGGTAACAGCCATCAGGCACCCGAGGAAAGCTGACGCTGACAGGCTGCCTGGGCAAGCTAGCTGGAAGTGCTAAGTAACTATTATGCCCGCCTGTAAAACAGTCTATAAGCACACTGTCAATATTTGAAGTCCCAAATGACGATGCAAACTCATTAATTCCCGTCAAGGAATTGTCTCTGCTGACAAAACTGCCATATTTGGGTGTGAGTGGACTGAGGGGGGAAATGGGACTTGTAAAACTTGCATATAAGTGAGCTGAGTTATGAGGAGCGAAGTTTTCATTTACACCCTCCTCAAAGAAGAGAGGTGGAGAAGGAGGGAGAGGAAGACTTGGACTCTTCATCACCTTTTTCTTCCTGCTAAAGGACCTTAAGGGTCTTTCTGGAATGCTAATTAGAGTCAGCACAGTAGCGATAGTCAGTATAACTGAGGTGAAGACATAGATGACGCGAAGTTGCCCTCCCACAGCTTTTCCAAAACTGGTTCTATCCCAGTGTATTCCTCCAACAACATAACCAAAGCCACCTCCAAGACCTGGTGGAAAAACAGAGCCCAGATTATCTTCCCTAGCCAATCCTGGAAGCCTGTAACAGCACAGCACCATTTCTCTAATGGGTTCATGAGTAGAATCTGACATGTTACTTCTGTTTTACTGCTCAACCCCTTTTCAATTCAAATGCAGTAATGAACGCAGTTATCAGTGCCACAAGGACAGTCTGGATGTACAAACAGGGTACAGGAAGAGGGAAAAGGTCAGAGCTGTAAAAGTGATGACACAAATAATTAAAAATGGTAGTTCTTTCTTTGCTGAGGACAAACCACTTTACCTTCAGCTATTTCAGTCCGTAAAAAAGAAGTGTTCACCAGCCTCGTGGCAAGGCTCTGCAATCAGTCAGCTAAGACTGTTTTCCTGAAAGTAAGCGAAAATCCATTTTCCTCACTCAGTTAGAGGAACGCAGACTTAACTGCATCCAAGACAGACTGAATCACTTCAGAAGCGTAGCAAGCTCATTACTCAGCAACACGCTGACAGCATACAAATCTGCCACTGCATGACTACCGATGAGCAGGGAAGTTCTAAGGGCACCAGACACCTCTCTCACTCCACTCACATGGTGAAAGCCCTACGACACTACCCTTTCTTTCTTACAAACACATTCAAGAGCATGAAGCAGTCTCCTGATGGAGAGGAAAACTAGACCAGGGCAGTACAGCAATTGAAGATGACAGCAATGAAGGAACATAGGGCCCAGTATGCGCTTTCCCCTCCAACAGAGTGACTAAAAAAGGCATTTTTCCACACCTGCAGGAAGCCAAACCTCCTCCCTTGAGGGATAATTTTGTTTGCATAGGTGTTACAAATGACGTGAGGGGCCTTCAGATGAACAACCCAGGACTGTGTCTTGTTTGACTTTTGATAGTTACAAAAGCGTTCTGCAGCAAGCAGAAGTTTGTTTTCACAGTTAATCAGTGCTACCTCTCCAGGTATTCGGTTATTATGCTTATACAGGAAAAGACCAGTATTCTGCTTTCTCACAGCAGGGCTTGTTTACTTAGGGTTCACATCACCCAGGAAGCACCAAGAAAGCATACCTGCTAACAAAGCGTGGATGTTGAGGCCCCTGTCTTGATCCACTGGGCTGCATACATCCATCATGTAGGCATGACTGGGATTGTCTGCTGAATCTGCACTGAAGTCCATGAGGACGACACCACAGACCGTAAGAATGATCCCCCATTTGTGGTTATTCGCAGTGTCAGACAAGGCACTCCCTATATCTTTGCCATTCAGCATAAGTGAGAGCCCAAGCAACGCTCCTGGGAACAAAAGCAAACCAAAATCAATCAATTGACTGCTTGTAAGCAAGAAAACCTGCATCGCTCCATGCTCTAAAAGCATTATACTACCTGCACAGCCTTGCGGCAAGCACCATTGCTCTTTTCAGATCATCACAGTCTGAGGAATGAGTATGGCTTACAGGATATACATAATCCTTTTCCACTGTCCAAGCTTAGAAATGTCTGGAGTTGTTTTTGGCCAAGGGAAAACATTCTTGACCCTCCAAACATCATCTCTTCAGACTCTGACAAGAGAAGTTTTTAAGCGTGGATCTCTGGCTGCCAAAGCATCACCTCAGTGCCACTCACCACCTTCTTCAGACCCACAATACCTAACACTTCAGAGGCATTTTGTTCAGCCTAGTGCCACAGGGGATGTCACAGAAGAGAGATGTGCAACGTTTCTACTTTACAAGTGTTATGTCCGTCGTTTCTAAAAGACGCACCTACTGCTAAGACCAGAATGAAAGGTCTTCTCCTCCCAAATCTTGATGTGCATCTGTCACTCCAGGCCCCCAGCAAAGGCTGTAGCAAGAACCCTAGAAAAAAGGAATCACCAACAAGTAGCATTTTTCTACAAGCCTGTTTCACAGGGGAGTTTAAGCAGACAGCTTAAAAGGCAGCTAAAGGCAGGACACCAGTCAGTACTAGTCATCCAGATGCACACACGGTGTACTTCCTGGCATTTCCCGGGACGGAGATGGAATAACGTAATGTGCTGCTGCTCACTGTCGTGGCAGTTCACTCTGCATCAACACAGCAGAGTTTGACATCAGGCGAAGGTTAAGAGTACAACAGTTTTACACCCTAAAGGACTCTGCTCCTTACAAGCTATTTCATTTACCCCATCTTAGACGGGAGATCCCCTGCAGAATTAGCTTGGAAGATAGCAGTAAGCAAAATGCGAGTTGGAAAGGTGCCTGTATTACTCTGGGCCAGCCTGTAAGTGGGGGCCTATCTACTCTTTTCTTCTGAAGCACATCCCGTGAGTACAGGACCAGGCAGAACAAAGTTTCCAAGTGGAAATAGCCCATCCTGTGGCTCTTCCCATAGTAATGGATACGCTCCCAGCCCCGCCTCCATTCTAAGGCAAGTAATCCAGTACCCGTTCCAATGATGAAAGACCATTGACCGCTATGGTTACATCTCATTTGTTTCATAAAGTTAAACAGGAGAAAGCAATCCCACTCTGCTGTTTCACACATCCTTGAGAACTGTCTCTGTATACTCTTTTTCATAAGGACATAACGGATATGCTGATCCTCTTCTGCTAATTTTTAAATATAGCAACAGAGTAACCAAAGCTTACCCTCACACAAGAGGTAAGAGGTTGAGAAGCCATTAAAAGAACAGACCTTTCTGGTCACACCAGGCCCATCTCAGGCAAGATACAGCAAGAATTATTCGCCATTTGGTTGTCTAAAATTATGGCTACTGCTTTGTAACCTTGAGAGCACACATAATATACTTGTGAACAGCTGAGGCAGAGAAAACAAAAGCAGATAACCCCCGTGTAGCAGAAAAAATAAGAGGGAAGAAATAGCATAAAGAAAAGTTACCTAATACAGGGCTAATGAACCACACCATTCCATACAGTTGGTCTGGAAGCCCCATCTGAAGCAGCACAGGAGTAACATAGGCTGTTTCCATGGCATAGCTGAACTCAAGCCCAAAGAGAACACACCCATTAAACAGGAGTTCTAGGAAAGACCTCTGAGGCTGGAGATCCCCAAAGTCAATCAAATCAATAGGACACGGAGTATTTGGTGGTGGCGGTGGTGAAGGGCGGATGTATTTTCTCCTTTTTGGATGTCTCTTGAAGTTGTTGGCCCGATGACTTATGTGCCGTGTGACCGATCCAGAGTAGCCTGGAACTTGCGACCTCCAGATTTCCTGAGAAGCCACACTTGGCAAGAGTGCAGCATCACCGATGGGGGCTGTTGCAGATGGTGGAATCATCATGGGTAGGTGTCTGGAAGAAAAATAGCTCAGAATAAAATGGCTGGGTAAGAAAAACTTTGCTTACTTCATTTACTGAAGTTCAAGCCATTTCTCAATGCTTCACATACTGAGTACAGTCTTCCTATTAGTTACAACCTTTTCTCTCCATCTCTTGACACAAGGCATATACATTTTATGGGCACATCTCTTCCATCTTTGCACAAATGAGACTCCAGAGATCCTATCTTGGTTACCTAGGCATTGCCTACCATCATTGGGGATTAAGATCTAAATATTTAAAACAATTAGCAGTCAGACACGCCACAGTTCCCAGGAGTTCCCGTAACAGCAATGGGCTTACATTTATCTGCACTTCACTTGAACTAAATGAAGACGAATCGCGACCTCAGTCTAAGTCTACAATAAATCAAAGCTGTGGCTTGGCTGCAGATCCAGACCCCTGCTGCAATGTGAAATCACCTTTCGGTACTGATCCTACCATTCCTG
>NW_010554587.1:0-2400 GCF_000687285.1 Phaethon lepturus | reverse complement strand
TGTGCTGAGGCCAAGGCTTAATACAAAACTTTTTTCAGAATGATTGAGTTTGGTTTTCTTCCTACTTACGTTCCTGAATTCAGCAGAGACACTCTGTTGTAAGAACGGTGTCTGGCTCTTTGCTTCTTGCCCGTTCTATTTCCGTAAGACTTTATCGGAGCACCCAAAGAATGTTTTTGAAGTTCAGACTACACAAGCTCAACACTTGGATGAGGTCAGCTGACAAAAAGTATGCTTGGAACCAGAAGTTTGTATCATTTTTCAGTGCAGGAACTGAAGTTTCAAACTAAATCCCCGAGAAGAAGATACGTACCCCACAAGCCACCCTCAGCACTGCTACTCCTCTCTAGGAGATTAATGGCATTCAGGTGCTGAACAGCCTACTCAGGTCTCATCAGAATCACTCCTGTAGCCAAAGTGTGCATATTGTGGTGAGTAAAACAGCCAAATAGGTTCCAAAATAGCATCTTGGGAGAGATGCCGACAGATCTGCTGAATTAAAGAACATGTGACTTCTCCCCTCTTGTTGCCAGAAACAGAAACAGCTCATAAGTGAAGTCTGACCTTTTCTTTATGCTTTCTTGCCCACAGACCAGAGGCTGCTGCTGAATGATGGCTCCACATCACCCCACACCTCTTCAAGGAAAACCATCACAGCTGCATGCTAGTAAGCAAAACAAATCTCTTTTTTGTTTACAGTTCCCACGGGGAAAAGACTCCCAGCTGTTCCGCTACTTTGGCTAGACAGAACTCCCACAAATCTCCCATTTCCTGCTACCTCCTCTGGCGCATTTCATGCACCAGTCTTTCTTCCTGTAGCCCTTAGTCTACACAATGCCATCCTTGCTGCATATCCCGAACTATTATCAAAAGCAGAACTCTCTAAACCCACGTTTACCATCACGCTGGCGCAATGGTTATTAAGCATGGTGGGATGATGCCCTACACAGAACGATCCCCAGCTCCATACAAGCGAGTCCAAAGAGAGACACCGCACAATGCAAAACGGAATGCCAAGCACCTCACACAAGAATGCAGTTGGGATAACTTGACTGTCTTTGGTGCCTGAGGGGGAGGATGAAGGGTGGGAGAGACAAGACACCTGCTGAAGTATCGATAACATTGTACCACAGATTTCCTCAAGACTGCTCCTTTTCAGACCAAGATGCATACCACATAAGAGAGAACAACAAGCGATTTTGTCATTGTAACTACACACCTTAACAGCCCCCATCTCACAAGGCACAAACAGCAAACTGCATTTTGCTGGGAAAGCTCATTAGACACAAAGTCCACTCACTAGGTAGACCAACAGAAGGATAAACATATGGAGACTTTGTAAAGATGCCCGTACTGGTGTTCCCCTTGATGCGGTTTTCACAAATTACTGAAAACTTCTTAAAACCCATGTCTTTCACAAGCAGAGCACTTACTCTGCAGGAGTACCTTTATCAGCCTTCAGGTCAAAGTAATTCACTCACAATGAGACTTTTTTAAAAATTAGGAGAGAGATACCAGAAAAAAGACATAACAAAAACCCAACCAGATTCACGACGGATGCTGTAACAACCCTTTCACAGAGACATGACAGTACAACTGTGCTAGTGCTCCCCTTCACCACGGATACACCTTGCCATTTGCACCCCAGGTGTTGATCTCCCTATATTCATCTATTAGTTTCCTTTCATACTAGATCTTCCTTTATCTTCCTGCTCTGTACTGCGTGTTGCAAAGAGATCATATCACAAGTTTTAAGTGGCAACATTTTAATGACAGTAGGGAAAAACCCTTCTGCCTGGCTCAAAACTACACATGGTGACCTGCAATTACTTGGAACGAAAGGCTGTTATTGCCAGCATGTCACTGGTCCTGCAGAAAGTCAGTGTAAAACTGTGAGCTGAGCCTATATTCCTCATTGCCCATTTTCCTCACCTTATGAATCGTTCACCAGAGAACATCTTCAAAGGAATTAACCTGTCCTCACGTGAATCTACCCAGTGATCGCAACCGCTTCAAATCAGGAAACCTCTCCTTCAGCGCGGAAAACCATTACGTGGCTGTTAGCTTTTGCTGTTGATAGTTATCCGTGATTTTTGGCACTCAACGTTTGGTATACCGACAACTGCACATCTTAATCTCCAGGGCCTTGGAGACACTGGCTCTGACGCCTGCTCTCTGCACAAATGTGTGCGCACAGCCAGCGTGCGTGGCGGGCAGGGACCGGCCATCACCGTTCCTGCTGGGCACCTCTACGCTGAAAATGAATTTTAACTTCTTGGCAGAATCCGGTCCCAATCTTTCTGCGGCGGGTACCGGGGACTCCAAACACACCACAGATGTTAGCGTTGAGGGGAAAGGCCGACCCTGACCCTAACCCTGACCCGGCGCGAGGGCCGCCCG
>NW_010554586.1:1155-10987 GCF_000687285.1 Phaethon lepturus | reverse complement strand
CCATGGCCGCAGGGGCACAGCCGGCCTCACTTTATGTCTTGTAAAACCTGCTAGAAAGGGAGGACTAGGATGGCCGTGCTTGGCACAGGAAGATGCAGGTTGCGTATAAGCAGAAAAAGAAAGGAGGTAATTCACATCAATAAAACCAGAAAAGGAGAGGTTAGCAGGGGCAGGGATAGTAACTGAAATGTTCACTTGGAGAGCCCAAATTAATACGAAAAAATCCCAAAGAATCTATTTTGTTTCTTTTATTGTATTTCCGTATTAACCCTAGCGGGAAAGACACTTCCTGGAACTCCATTGATTCTGGCAGCCCCTGTGTGGGTAACCTCTCCCACGGGAGGTTTCTTTCTGCTTTGGAGTTCACGAGTAACTAGAAATACGAAGTGAGGCTCTCAACTGATGGAAACCAGCATGCCCACCTTTACCTCCCGAGGGGCTTCGTTTCGTTCTTTGAATATTATGTACCAATTAGTTATGTCTTTAGAAAGTCACATTAAAGAAATAACTTCAGGTTTATAGAACATATAATTCCTTTGGGTTTTGTATTTTGTTTTCCCTTCATATTCTTTGCCTGAAGTCATATGGTAATTTGTTGTTACAGTTTATTTATTTCTGTTTCTATTAATTAGCGAGTTATTAAAAGGAGGAGTAATCCACTGGAGCTGGTGCGTTCTTAGTCAACAATTTTTTTTTGCACCTACCAATATGGGGGAGAGGAAATCTGGCCTCCTGCTCAGAGCCAGGGAATGGGGAAGACCCATGTTCTTATTACAGCTCTGCTTCACGGTGGGTTGCAGACCAGTGAGAAGAAATACCGTAAAGGGATACCATTAACAACTGGTTTGTTAGGAGTGGTCCAAGTGCAATGCACACCCCAAAACTCTGTCTTCTTAGCCCATTCAAGTTGCTGACAAACCCTGCCCAGCTCTTGCAGCAGTGATGTACAGGGCTTCGGGCACGTACCCCGTGCCTGCTCTCTGCTGGGTGGCAGCACCAGGACAGGTGGGACAGATTGACAGGAGGATTCTGGTCCATGTTTCTGTCCACACAGCGCACGGGCAGATGCTGGAGCTTGGCGCATCTTCAGTCCCTTCTGGACCACTGGCTTAGGTAATTCTGGAGCAGCCCCCAAGGGCACCATCACTGCAAGTAGTATGAATGAACAGCAGACCTGGGCTTAACTCCGCGTGTGAGACGGAGAAGACAAACAAACGTCACCAAAGATTTTTATTTTTTTTTAAGTTCCTGAAGTACTTTGAACCCCATTGCCTAAAGAATTTGAGGAATGCAAGGAACTTCACAGCAAAACACAAGAGGAGACCCTTTTGGTCACAGGCACAGACTTTTCCATAGCCTCAGAATGTTCCCATGCCTCAAACCTACAGAAACAAGCTGGAAAAGACCCTGAAATATTTTCCCATGTGCAGCAGCCAGAAGAGAGCAGAAGAAAGCAAGGACATCACCAAGGCTGTAAAAGAAATGTGTTAGATGAAAAGCTTGCAGGAGCAGCCTGGGAGGCTGACTAGCAGGCCTGGTGACCTGACCAGGGCAGCGGCTGGGGGGATTCCTTTTTAATCTCACATCTGGGAGTGATTTTACCCTGATCATACAAGCAAGATACATGATCCGCTCCACCACTAGGTTGAGTATCATCAGTAAGACCATCAGGGCACTGAGCAACAAGTTAAAGTTCATCTCCAGTTTTTCAGAAGAAAGATGAATCTCACTTCTCCTTTTTGTAGATGTGTCAGGCATAGAGGTGTAGTTTCCTAGGACTGGTTACTGACTTGCACCACATTGTGGGAAAAATCCTCTTCCCTCCATTTCCCCAAGGGCAGAAGTGATTTTCATCAACCTTTTTGTATAGCCAATGGTCTTACAACAGTACAAGCTCTTAACAGCTGTCTAACCTCTCCAGCTGGCTAAGCTATGAACTCTTTAAACAGTGTCTGCTGGCTGTGGGACAGCTAGATACGCCATTTAGGTACTTGGATAGACTTTTTAGGTTTTAAATGTTTTTTCTGTTCCTATTGCTCTAGTGATTGATGTGTTTCCCTGTGCACTTATCTATTATATTTCTGCTGTGGGCCATCTTCCACATCTTGCTCTCATTTCCCTCTTAATGCACTGCTCAGACAGCTCAGTTGCTTGGGCAGGTTATTCTGGTCTGGCAGCTTGTGATACTCATCATGAAACAACTGGTATGGATGGTGGGATTTTCTTTGTTTGGTGGCCTTTTGGGATTGCAGATAGCCAGGCTATGGAGTTACCAAGTGGCTGGGAAGAAGAAGGAAAGTGAGATGAAGAACTGAATAATGTATCTCCTTTGCATTAACCAAAGCTAATCACACCCAAAGAATAGAAGACCTTCTAGGAAGCAAGTGTTGCTAAATGGAAAGTTGAGGAAACTTCTCCGTATATGCACTATAATGTTCACCATGGCAGTATCAGAAATGGGGATGGGGAAATCTCCATTTCTTTTTTCTGAACAGCCACTTCTCCACAAATTTAGATTTGATCCTTGACTGCTTCAGAGTACTCCCTTATTCTTGTGCCTCTTCCCATAACTTGTTCACCTGCTTGATCCTGCTTAACTGCAAGGGGATCTGGACTGTTATAACCTGCCCTTGAGGCCGTCCACTTTCCTCTAGCAGATGTGTAGGGCCCAGAGGGGGCATCGAGCTCTGTCTGGGAGCGCTGAAGGCTCAGATCCCATGATCACATCTACCTAGGGGATGCAGAGGCAGACCTGACCATATGGTTCACCGTATGGTGAGGTGCCTGCTCCTCCCAGGTGTCCCTGTGCCCCCGCATCTTGTAGCTTGTCTAAATGCTTGAGCAGTGTTACTTGTGGGTACGCTGCAGGCAGACACAACGGCTGATCATATCTTGGCCTCGTGTCCCTAATCAAGCCCTCAAGCCAAACCCACAAATTAGCACAGATATCTCTAGATACTCCCTTTATGAGGTGTAGGATACCTCAGAAAGACTCTGCCGTTTAGGCCATCTCCTGTTTGCTTGCTCATGCATGACCTCATTTATTTAGCAAAGGCTACTTTAAGAAGGCAGAGTGTCACATTGTCCAAAGAGAATTTAGTTTGCTCTTTTTCCTGATGTTAACTGCTAAAGCATGTGCAGGCTGACCAAAAAAAAATCTGGCTGCTTGGGATATTGGTCAGCCACATGTTGCTTCTATTATTCTGTCAACATACACGTGTCCCGTGGATTTCAGAAGTGATTTTGGAGTATATAGAATGTCATCAGCTCTTGTGGAAATTCCTTATTATCAATCTAGACCACACGATATGCTAGGAAGCCAGTGATTTGAGCAAGACTTTTAACAATAGATAAAATTTTCTATGTCATATCCATCTCTCTTGGTCTAGATTGGGATCAGTGTTTTAAATGATGCTGGCAGAGCACGCTCACGACACTGGTGTACCGTGCTTTGCTGCCTTTGCATATCTGGCACAGTCTAGCAGCTTTAACACTGCCACAAAAATATGCGCAATCACATATCAGTTCAGATAAAACTGTCCCTTTATAGCCCTTAGGTTAAGACTTAAGAATGAAGAGGATCATTTCAAAGAGTTTATCTGAAGTTACATAAATAAAAGGCAACTTTGGGACTGGGAACCTGCTTTTTTGTGTTAAGTGATTCTACTGTCATTTCCAGTTAGAAGTTTAAATCTGACCCTTTCAGCTTCAAGACAGACCGGATGGGAGCCCATATGCTAAGGCAGGGCTTGCTTGGCAGAAAACAAGTGAGAAGTGAACTATGAATTTCATCACTACCCTGTGATTACCCATGACTGGTCATCACTTTTTGGGCTGGATGGTGGAAGTTATGAGATTCTGTACTTGCAAACTCATTTTTGCTGCTCTTCAGGTGAAACCAAAGATCCTAACCAATGCTTATTTATTTACAGTTTTAATGTATCATATGGATGCACATGGTGATTCTCTATGGCTTACCTACGGGCTTTAGTTTGAAGTTTGTTATGAAAGAGCAACATGGATATAATTTCTACATTTTACATATGTGTGAGTATGCTGCAAGGTGGTTCTGCATCAACGATCCCACAGTCAAAGCAGGCTGCTATACCATTAAGACTTAGACCTGGAAGGACTTGGACATTTCACTTGATATTGAAATTAAACCTGATTTGCACATCTGTAAGAACCTGTGTTTATTTCAGAAAGCCAATGTGCAGAAACTGGCTTTTACTGAAATACCAAGTTTCCCCTTTCAAGCTGAAGAAGTGTCTGTATGAGGCTACTGGTGTGCCAGCCGAAACACATGCTGGTAGTCTGGGCTGCAGTGAGGGCAAGCGAGGCGGGTAACGAACAGTGAGGATTAACGAATGGTGTGGGATAATGAATGATGGGGATCATGAGGGAGGCAGGATCTGAGCGGGTGCAAGCAGGATCCAGGAGCTACTTCTCGGCCAGCGGTACAACACCTTTGGGCAGGGCTCTCAGCTCTGCTGACCAGGAAGCCTGGGAGAGCCGGGCTGACCTGGCGGGCAGAGCCGGGCAGAGCTGGCTGCTGGGAGGGACCTGGGTCGGGCACTGGGCTGGCACCCGCTTCAAGTGCTGTCTCCATGCGTCCCTACTGCGTTCACCAGGGCCTTCTTAGGAAGACTGAAGTCCTCTGTTGGACTTGCAATCTAGATATACCGATGTTAAAGAAATATGGCCTGGGTGACTGACAGGTCCGTAACAAAACAAAGAGTATCTGGTTGCTTGTCTGGAGCCTGAATTTGGACCAAGACCTCACCACAAAGGAATGCTGTCTTTGTTCTCACTGAGGGGTCTGGCCACATGGTGCCTCCTGGATTCCTCGTTTCCCATGGTGTTCACAGTACATTAAAGCCTTCTCTATTGATTCTTCTGAAATGCTACTGCTGGATCAAAGGAAAAGTGTGCATTTGTTTCGGTGGCATCTCACCTGTCTGGTTTTACCAGAGCAGGATAAGAAACATCAGCGAGGCAGCCTACTCTATTTCCTTTCCAGGGCTGTCAGTCATCTGATTTCACAGGTTCTTCTCTATTCTCCTAAAAGAAAACAAGTTCAATTATATCTCATGTTACTTGGTTTATGTGATGAAAACTCAGCATTAGCATTAAACTAAAAGAATTTATGCCTTTAGTGAAAATGTCACAGAAATTTATCTCTGCTTCAGCCTCCACAAAGTCTGGTATAAAACATGAGATAGACATCTGACGGGTTTCAAAGTCCTGTGGCCAGCCATGGCGTAGGACCATATTCTAGATATTTCATTGTCTCCTCAAAAAGCAACTTCTGCTTGTGTTTGTTATTGATAATAACAGGAGTTTATTTTCTTTAAGGTATGAGGGTATACAGGCATGCTGTCCACACACAGCTGGTGCAGAAGGGGACACCATCTTCTTGAAACTATTTCATTTGATCCTTGGACTTATTCCAGCTGCCTGATGGGGTGGAAGGAGCTTCATGTGTGTCTCCTGCCCTTCCCAGTGCAGCAAGGTGGATCTGCTTGCTGCCTCCCTGGGTGTGACAAGCTCCTTGGGAACTCGCAGCATCCAGGAGGGATCCTCTCTCGATGCCAGTCACTGGGAGACATTGTTTCTGCTCCTGACTTGTGATAACAGCCCTCAAACTAGTCTCTGCAATTTATATAAGGCAGCCTTTTTTTGTCCTTCTGTTCTGCTGAAGAAAGTGCTGGGCACTAGGGCCTTTGTTCCAATGTCCTGGGATTCTGGGATACGTAGGCACCATGATTTGTGTGAGAAATGCCTCACCGTTAGCTAGTAACCTAGAAATCATTCTTACCCCAAGCCAGACTGAGGTAGAAAGCAAGTAAAGTACCTATTAATTTTAAACATCCTTGCATTAAGGCAGCATATTTGTTCAAGTCACAGAAAACATAGAAGAAGAAATGTAGAAGGCAAGCTAGCCTGTATAGAGAGTCTCCTACAAGGGACAGTCCTGGAGGCACAGGTAGATTTCAACTTTTTCTGAAGTCTTACATATTTCTCACTTGCTGAAAGTCATTCTTGACTGACTTCCCTGGAGACAGCAGTGCTAAGTTCTAGGGTAGATACCTCCCTCCCACTTCACCTCCTCCTTCAGTCGGTGACCCAGTGCGTGAGTTGCGGCGGGGAGGGTCTCCATTCAGCTGTACCCTGCAGATCCATGTGCATGCTCACAACTATCCTTCACACAAAACTGTACTTGAAATAGCTTCTTATCTGAGCTCGGAGACGGTGGTAATTAATGGCAGTGGGGTGCTTGTGGGTTTGGGATTGCTGGCTCCTTCTCCCCAGGAACTCCAGAGTGGAGTAAGATGAGACCTTCCTGGACCATTCCTTGTTCTTATTTTCCCCTCACTTTGATCACAGTAGGCTGCAAAGAAGCGCCCTTTTTCTTAACGGACCTAATATTAACCTTGTTTCTTAGGGGGACTGTGAGATATTTTTCCCCATTGATAAAGTGCTTTGAGATCTACATAGAAAAAGCTGCTATGGTAGTACGAGTAAGCTGATACTAGAGACTGCAGGAGTGCATGGCAGTCAAAAAAAAGAAAGGAGCGCTGTATTAAAGCATCCTGGATCTGTGACCGCTGCCGGCGTAAGCCACGGGCATCTTTGCTAAGCTGAGGCTCTCACAGGAGTTCTTACTCCTCTCCCGGCAGTGCAGTGCACGCTACCATCCTCCTCCGCATCCCCATCCTAATCCCCGTCCTCATCCCCATCCCCTGCCTTTTGCCTTTGAGAGGAACCTCATGGCACAATGAAGATGGGAACATCTCCTTCGTGCTAGCACTGCCCCGTTAAGCTTGACTTGGTTAAATTGAAGGCATCTATTCACCCAAGACTCACAAAGCATGAAGGAAATCTCTCCAGGGACTTTCTTGGTGTGTCACCCTACGTGTAAGTGCTGTATTTGCCTACATGGCCAGGGAAATTGTCGCAGGGGACACAGCAATGGGACTGCTGCAATACTAACCAGAGTGACCTGGTGGTCAGGTCACTAACACTGAAGTGGTGTTTGTTCTGAAAGCAGCAGAAAGTGAAATAAGGTCAAACTGTTCTTTCCATGGGCACTGTTTACATTGTATTAATTTAGTAATATGTTTATGTACTCCCAGTGTTTCGCATCTCTTTGATCTTTGCGGTCGCAAAAATTACAGCACAAACAGAACAGGGTCTGCAGGAAATAATACTGCATTGTGCGCCTTTGTCTGCCGCGAGCATGAGCTCATGGATTGCATTTTGGATGGGTCTACAGTACAAGAACCTTGGCTGTGTCAAGAAGCTGGTATTGTGGAATAAAAATAGTAAAACCACTCGCTCTGCTATTTTCAGGTGTCCTACAAAGGACATGTGGCAAGGTATTTTAGGCAAACTTTGAATCAGATAAAAAATGTAGTCGAAGTACTTAACGTCACAAATACAATATTGTGGCGTTCTGGGCTGTAAAATAAGCTTTATCTTGCCTTTAAAAGGCAGCTGTTTTTTGATATCTCAAGCTGACTCTTAACAGGAGCAAGATATATCAGTATAGGCTTTTAGCAAAATTTTAGGGAATTTTCCTGAAGCGAAGAATCTCAAAGTGCCAGAGAAGCCCATAACCCCAGAGTAGAAGACAGCTTGCTATTCTTCACCACAGATGCAGCCTGTATAAAGGAGAGGTGTCAGTTTGTCATGTCTCGTCGTGTTCTGATTTTCAGGAGGGACACCAAGATTTTCAGTGACCTGATGCTCTCTCTACCCATCATCTGCTACATTTCGGTTGCCCCCCTGGGGACACACTCTGGCAATGGAGAACGTGCTTGTGTCTGCACACAGCAAAGCACAAATGATCTTGGGGGCCGTGGGGAAGAGGAGGTGCTGGGTCAGGACAGCGGGCCATTGCCTCTTGGAGCAAACAGCGATGCAGCGAGCTGCTTGGTGCTGGTGGCAGCCACTGTCACCCATCCTTGGCCAGGCTACTACATATGGTGGGTAAAATAAAGCGATTTTCTTCAGCTCTGAAGACTCTTCGAAGTTTAATAGAGAATTAATTTGCTCTCCCATGCAAGGGTACCCAGAGTAAAACCTCAGAATAAGTGGGCTAAAGTGAACAGAAGAAACTTGACCTACAAAGTAAAGAACAATCTTCCTTAATCCTCAGACCAGCTTTGGAGGTAAAAGAGTAACACATGTACTAGCTAATGAAACTTACTGCTGGCAATGTCCTTCTTTTACAGGAAGGGTGGGCTTCTAGCTCAAAAGCTACTGCGAATTTTAAATAAGGCAGTATTGAACAAGAAGAATCACAGACTCTTTGGTATCCCATAGCAGGTCCCAAAGATCATTCTGGACATTAAAATTCTGGAGTTAAAATCATCATCTTGGATTTTATCCGTAACTTGAAATGGTCAGCGTCTCCTGGAGCAGAGGAGTCAAAGACACAAGTGAAATTCAATTACAGATGTGAAATTCAGACCCCTGAGGCCACCTTGGGAAAAGTTTGGGGACCACCCTAGATCTCAGTCGTCCCGGTTTGTTTTTTTTTTTTTTTTTTTGTTTCTGGTTCCTTCCCAGAAATGAGGTGGGTCATCTCAGTCCTCGCCACGCCGAGGCATTGCCAGGTGGCTCTCACCCGAGGCCAGGACTCACCTGAACACTGGGTTCTTTGTTCCACTGCCCTTCCTCGGGTCAGACAAGGAGCAAATAATCAGATTGCTGTTCACTGACAACCTGTTTTCCTTAGCAGGCATTAGAGAACATGCCCAAAGAGAGACTGACATCAAAGGGTTTGATGACTTTTTTTTTTTCCCCCAC
Organism: Phaethon lepturus; assembly: GCF_000687285.1. NCBI lineage: Eukaryota > Metazoa > Chordata > Aves > Phaethontiformes > Phaethontidae > Phaethon > Phaethon lepturus. Next base: position 2,173 of record NW_010554586.1, on the reverse strand, counting down.
ATCTTTATCTAGCCTCCAATATTTTTGTTGTAATTAAAGTGCTAAGCTTCTAAATGGAGACAACCATAAACGCGGTTAACTGCATGAGCGTTTTACTCTAAATCGGATGCACGTCCATGGATGCACAGAAATACTGATTTCCTTTATTTATTGATTCCTTTACTTTGTGGACTAGCAGGGGAATTGCTTTTCCTCTCACTGTCACATCAGTGAGGACAGCGTGCTCTTCAAAACTGAAAGGTTCCTATTAAAAGCCAAACAATAGGGCTCATTTCCTCTGTGGGTATTGATAAATGCACTTCACTTGCTTGTCAGTTCTCTAACGGTATAGCTGATATCTTGCATCTTGCAGCCCTTTATGTTATGGGTGCGTTAAGAGTTATAAAAAGAACGAAGGACCAGAACTAGGGCTGCCTGTGTCTCACCTCTGTTAACAGCATAGCGATTGCATGTATCAAACAAGAATCCATCCAGACTTCCTGAAACCTAAAATAAGAAAGAAAATATCATGTTAAGATCAGCCTTTCAGTACCGGGCTCAGCTTGTTCAGTTAGCCTTGAAAGCCCAACAACAGAGACGGGCATGGCGGCAGGCTGTGGATGTTGTCAGATTTGAGTCATTTGGGTTTCAGGAGGTGAGGAGCTGACTTCCAGCCTCAGGCTGTAAAACCCACTCTGCTAGCGCCTGCCAGAGCTGCTGCGGGAGCACGTTCCCTGCCGTAACTGTACCAAAACGGCCCAGAGATCTCAGATTTCAGGCGTTTCAGGTTCACCAGAGAACAGCTCGAACTCGGCGCCCTAACCTGCGGGCCGTCAGTATGGGGCGTGGGATCGGGGGCTCATGCAGCACGGCGATGCTACGCCTTCCTGTGGTCCAGCCTGTGTCTTCTGTGCCCGCAAGTGTACGTACAGGCCCGTGTGGAGGGAGAGCCACCAGGCTGCAGGTAGCTAAGATTGCTTCTGGTAATGACGCCCGCCATGCTTTCGGTACAAGGAGCGGGTGGGATTAGGTAAGAGCA
>NW_010554586.1:0-1124 GCF_000687285.1 Phaethon lepturus | reverse complement strand
GGTTTTTGCAGGTGCAGAAGGGAGAGCGCAACAGCCTGGCATCCTGCAAGTAGTAACTGATGTGTGTGCATAGCTGCGGACAGGCAGCGGAGGAGGTTTTAGCCTCTTCCCTCTCTTCATCGATTTCCCCTCTTTGAGCCTGCTGGGTTAGCCGAAGCATTGTGTATCGAACATCTCTTTTGTTGCCTCTTTCATGTCACTGCTTTTACACTCTCTTGGCTTTGGGGCATTAAAGCTTTTGGTGAAGAGCAAGGTAAAGCTGGGCTTTGAGGTTCTTCTTGCGCGCTGTTTCTTTAGTGCCCGTATCTATAGCTAGAGTATGAGAGTCCGGATGGGAGGAGGGGATCGATGCTCACGTATATTAGCAGAAGGTGACAGCAGAGCCAGACCTGTCTCTCTGTTTCTCCCTGGTACAGTGGAAGCCAGATCCAGACAGATAAAGCAAGAACAATATGAATTAGGATGGTGTTAATATATAAAAATGACAGTCCTAATTCGCTCTCTTGTATCAGCCACTGACGTTATGAAAAGGTCCGCTCTACATTCCTCTGACTGCAAAAAATGAAAACGGCTGTATTAATTTGGGGAAGACTCACTTTTCTTGTAACTCTTGAAAGATGTTACTGTACTGAATATACAATGAATGCTGTGTTTTGTCTATGCTGCACAGTAATGTATATGAAGAATGGATATTTGTCAGCCTTTAGCATAATTTATCCGCGCCTCTCTAGCCCGCTATTTTTAGGATGAGGTGAATCATGGCCTGTTTCTGCCCTGTGACTATAGAAGGAGCCTGACATGACCTTCTCGGATGCAGATGTCTTTTGTAACTCTTTTTGTTGTACCACTCTTCCTTAATTTAGCTTCACAGCTACCCTTGGTCACAAAAAGCTGTCTGTAAACCAGAAGGCATCAGACCTGTTATACCAAAACTAAACACAAAATTATTGTTTTAAATATAATGAAATATGATCCGGGGAATATTAAAAAAAAAAAACCAAAACCTGTAGGCGATAAAGTAGCCCCTCCAGAGATCTCCAGAGACGCGGTTCCCCGGGCTGGGCGCTCCTGTGTGCAGCGGGTGGTGTGTGGGTGCCGGCGCTCCCCCGCCCAGCACCTTGCCT
>NW_010554585.1:0-2155 GCF_000687285.1 Phaethon lepturus | reverse complement strand
CCCCTTTTTTCTCTTAGGTTTTATTGCTGAGATGACATCATATGGTATGGAATAGCTCTTTGGCCAGTTTAGGTCAGTTGTCCTGGCCATGTCCTCTCCCAAGATCTTGCTCACCCCCAGCCTACTGGTGATGGTGGTGGTGGGGAATGTCGGAGAGACAGCCTTGAAGCTGTGTGAGCACTGCTCAGCAGTAGCCAAAACACTGGTGTGTTATCAACACCTTTCTAGCTACCAATACGAAGCACAGCACTATGAGGGCTGCTATGGGGAAAATTAACTCCATCTCAGCCAGACCCAATACAACAATGAAAAAGCTCATGGGTTGAGTTAAGGACAGGTTGATCTCTCACTAATTACCATCATGGGCAAAACAGACTCGACTTGGGGAAAATTAATTTAATTTATTGCCAATCAAACCAGAGTAGGATAATGAGAAATAAGAACAAATATGAAAACACCTTCCCTCCACCCCTCCCTTCTTCCCAGGCTCAGCTACACTCCCAACTTATCTACCTTCTCCTCCTCCTGCGTGGTGGTGCAGGAGGGTGGGCAATGTGGGTTGCAGTCAATTCATAACTCTTTTTGTCCCTGCCGCTCCTTCCTTCTCATGCTTTTCCCGTGCTCCAACATGAGTCCTTCCCATGGGCTGCACTTCTTCAAGAACTGCTCCAGCATGGGTCTTTTCCACAGGGCATAGTCATTCAGGAAGGTCCTGCTCCAGCATGGGTCCCCCATGGGGCCACAGGTCCTCACAAAAACCCTGCACCTGTGTGGGCTCCTCTCTGTTGGGCCACAGTTCCTGTCAGTAGCCTGCTCCAGCATGGGCTCTCCACAGCTTGCTTCAGGGCACATCCACCTGCTCTGGCATGGGGTCCTCCCCAGTCTGCAAGATGATTATCTTCTCCACTGTGGACCTCGATGGGTTGCAGGAAAACAACCTGTATATCACCATGGTCTTCACCATGGGTAGTCTCTGTGTTGGCTCCTGGAGCACCTCCTCCCTCTCCTTCTTCACTGACTGGTGTCTCCATAGTTGTGGGGAATTCTTTTTGTTGATGTAAGTGAAGTTTGTGAAGATTGTAGATTGTGTGATGAACGTATATTTTAATGATAATTCTTAAATATGTGATTCACAGAGGCAAGGGGTAGAATGTATTTGGTTTATGTGGCAAGGTTTTGGTAGCAAGGAGGTTGCAGGAGTGGCTTCTGTGAGAAGATAGCAGAAGCTTGCCCCCTTGTCGGACAGAGCTAGTTCCAGCTGGCTCCAAGACAGACCCATCCAAAAGGTCAGAGAGACCTCATTACTGCAAATATATCTAGGTGGTTTTGCCTAACTGCATTATAACTAGATTGTTCTGTGGTGTCTTTGCAGATATCTCTCTGTAAAACTCACAAAATAGGTGACAAGGTAGACAGTCTACACAGTCTAATTTAATGCAATTCTGAGAATTCTGAGAATTCTGCAATTGGAGAAATTCACTTAGTAAAAAATTCTGCACAGACTTCCTGTACAAATGCCATTTCTGAGGTAACACACTTTAAATCAGTACTGTTTCATCAGCTATGAATTTGTTTGGACTCCACTGGGTATGTCATGTCCTTTATGACATGGTCTTATCATAGACATTTTCATAATAAATTGTAAGATAGCTTGGGGATTTTTTTTCTATGCAGGAAAATGTCTTAAAGGACCTGATTCTGATTTCATAGCAGTGTAAATGTTGTTTGGCTACAATGCAATCCAGTGCAACAGAACCAGAATTATTGGGTGTGAGATTAGAGCTATTAATAGGACATGGGCTTAAAAACAATAGACTAATTTGCCACATTAGCTGATTGCTGACCTCAGTGCCTGTATTCATTCTTTGTGCCAAATTCCATAGCTGTGCAAAACTACAGATACCTTCGACTCTTGTCATTTGAATTTACCACTGTTGTGACTCCAGCAATTATGTTTTTGGATGGACGACAATGAAAGACTGACTATTATTTCACTTATTTAAAGAAAATTTTCTGTATCTGTAGGAATTATCCAGTTAAACATCAACTGTCTATGTAACTCTCTAATTCACCTAACCCTTGTTTTCTCAATTTCTTCCCTTGTTTTTTTTGCCATTGTGGTGAGTTAACCTTGGCTGGCCACCAGGTGCCCACC
>NW_010554584.1:0-4455 GCF_000687285.1 Phaethon lepturus | reverse complement strand
GCTCTATCCTGGCTGAAACCAGGACACTCCCATAGTATCCATACAGCCAAGCTGGAGAGAGATGATTTAGATAGGTGGGTTATAAGGTGGATGGGAAATTGCCTGAACTGTTGGGCTCAAAGGTTTGTGATTGCGAAGTCCTGCATCTGGGTTGGAATAATCCCATGCAGCAGGACAGGCTGGGGGCCCACTGGCTAGAAAGCTGAGAGTAGCCAGCAGGTTGAGGGAGGTGATTATTCCCCTCTACTCAGCACTGGTGACACCACATCTGGACTACTGTGTACAGTTTGGGGCTCCCCAGTATAAGAATGACATTGACATACTGGAATGAGTCCAGCAGAGGCCACCAAGATGTTTAGGGGGCTGGAACACATGACATATGAGGAGAGGCTGAGAGAACTGTTTTTGTTGTGGGGTTTTTCTGCCTTAAGAACAGAAAGCTATGGGGAGATCTTATTGCTGGATTTGTGCTGAAAAAAGTGTTGATAATACAGGGATGTTTTTGTTATTGTTGAGCAGTGCTTACACAGAGTCAAGGCCTTTTCTGCTTCTCACCCCACCCCACCAGTGAGTAGGCTAGGGATGCACAAGAAGTTGGGAGGGGTCACAGCTGGGACAGCTGACCCCAACTGACGAAAGGGATATTCCATACCATATGACATAATGTTCAGCAATAAAAAACTGGGGGAAGAAGAAGGAAGGGGGGACATCTGATGTTTGTCTTCCCAAGAAAACATTATGCATGATGGAGCCCTGCTTTCCTGGAGATGGCTGAACACCTGCCTGCTGATGGGAAGTAGTGAATGAATTCCTTGTTTTGCTTTGCTTGCATGTGCAGCTTTTGCTTTACCTATTAAACTGTCTTTATCTCAACCCACAGGTTTTCCTCACTTTTACCCTTCTGATTCTCTCCCCCATCCCACTGTGGGGGGAGTGAGCAAGCAGCTGTGTGGTGCTTAGTTGCTGACTGGGGTTAAACCATGACAACATGCTTGACCCACCATTCAGCTCTTAAGTACTGATTCTTCTGTTTCAAACCTTTTCTTCTTTCCTTCCTTGTTTGGTACCCTTCCTAAGTTTCTTTTATGAATATGCTCGCATACACTTACTTGGAAACGTTTCTGAATTGTATCTGTTGATAGCCCTTTGAGAATCACTCGCAAAATAAAATGTAAAGGTTTACCCAATCATTAGGTTATGATGTTTGTGATTCACTTTTATAGAGCTTGAAGTCAAATTGGTGAATAAAACTTCTTCAAAGGCTGATCTGACCTTTATATGCACTTGTTAAATTATTTGGTTGGGAGGTGTTTATGAATGAACAAAATTATTATGGGAAAATAATTTGATTGTTGTTGGTGCCAATAACTTAAATCAGTAAAAGGTATGGCATATATGATATGCTGCAAGCTTGTTGTCATTCTCATGTTGGAGGAGCACATGAACTCCAGAAGTAAATAATTTGTAATACAACAGAACCTTCAAGGTATCTATCTGAAAAGCTACAGACCCACATTTTACAGACACAACCTCCCTGAACTCCCAGATGGCCTGTAGTCTGGAATGCACATTAGATTAATGGTCCAAGTAGCTTCATAATGCAGAACTATCCTTCCTTTGCTTATTTTGTGGAAAAGTGATGCGGAACAAAGTTAGAAATCTTATTTTAGTTGAATGAATGATCTTGCTTTCAGACCTTGTCCTTCAGCCAGAAATTCCCTAAAACAAAGGGCTCAGGAAAAGGTGAGTCTGTGCCATGACTCAATGTTATGCAATATTATCAGTACAGGAAGAGTTTTAAAGAAACTTACACGTGGGAACTGAATGAAGGCTGAATCACCATAAAGCAATGGTGGTTTTCTATATCCTCCTGTTTCTGTAATTTCTGTATGAAATTTCTTTATGAAAAGAGCTGTGTGGTTACCATATAGTGGTGATAGGGACTGAAAAGTTGTGAGTACCTCACAAAGGCAAAGCACAGGATGGCAAGGAAAAGTGCTTTTGATCCTTATATTCTACAAGGTGGCTAGCTAGAAGTTGTTACTTGCAATCTGTGGGGTGTTTAGTTTTGTGAAATTTAGCAAACTAACCTAGAAAGGCCTCAAATGGCCTCAGATAAATGCTGGAAAACATTCCATGATTTTCAGCACAAGGCTGCAAGGCTCAGTGGTATCACCTCTCTGGAGGTGGTGTGGTGACCTCTTCTTACATTAGGTGAAAACCCAAACCAAACCACATGTAGGAATGAGGAAAAGGGGTGATGCAGGTAGGTGACACTGAAAATCTCATGAGATCTGGAAAGCTTTCTGTGGTGAAGGACTGTCTTTGGGAATGGGCATTAACAGTTGTAAAAGAATAAACAGAAGAAAACTTTCCCATCGATTCAATTGTATTTGGGGTTGTTTGGAGAACATGGCACTGCTGTGATATTTAGAAGTAAATGAATTCCCCATCTGTGCATTAAAGCTCACATAATTCTTCAACAAGTGACACCACATGTCACCTTTTAGGTAGTAAATTTTGCTGAGTAAAGACTTTTTCTTTGGTTATGTACATGTCAATTTTCACATTATCTACTCTTCTTGAAAACTAAAACTCAATTTATTTTAACAAATGTAGGTATTTATTTTAATACACACATGTGTTTTTAATTCTTGTGAGAAAATGTCCTAGCTGCATTCTTAGTATCTTCTAATGTAAAATGGTTGAAATTAAAAATGCTTACCAGATATGTTAACAAAGTAATATGCTGTAGCCATTGTGTCAAATTTAAGTTTACTTATATATCAAGCTCTCTATAAAATGGTAAAGTCAGTGTAATTGCTTGCACCAAGAAACTGCAAGCTACAGGTCTAGAAAACTTTACCCCTTCAAATACTAACTGAAGTATTTTTGAAGTAAATCAAAGTAACTGAAAAGTCTGTCAGCCTGCCACACCTGTCCATTTCTTGTTCCTAATTAAAAATAATTCTTTATCTTTCCAGACACCTTTTCTGATTGATCTTGACAGTATTGCTGGGCATCACTGCAATAATCAAATATATGTAATTTTAAAATTATAATTAATCTTCATGCAAGGGCCATCATTGGTTGCATGTAACCCTGGAAGGCTGTGAAGGTCCCAGTGGATTCTCCAAGGATTAGAGCTTTCCCCTTTCTTTGAAGGGAAGTAATTTGTATGTTGGGCAATATGGACACAAATTAGTAACAAATTATGCCCATAGCATCCCTGCTTCACAGTCTCAGGAGGGGAAATAAAGCCCATAGAAAAGTTTGTAAAGGTGCCAGGCTGAGGAATGCACACATGCACCTTGCACCATGGCCACCAACCCCATGCCATCAATGAGACAGTGACTTTTCTACACGTGCCATGTGATGGGGAAGCTGAAGATACAGACTTCAGCGTTTGCTCCCTGTGATGGGCCTGTGAAATACAGGGAGATCTGGGTGGAAGGAAAGTGAAGGGGGGATTGAGCACTGGGGAAAGAAAACTTCTGCATACAAGGGGTGTATGAAAGCAAGGCTGGCAGAGCTGCAGGAGGTGACAAAGAACATGCCTGACAAAAGGTGATGTGGTGGGTTGACCTTGGCTAGCCACCAGCTGCCCACCAAGCTGCTCTATCACTCCTCCTCCATCAACAGGACAAGGGGAGAAAACGTGATGAAAAGCTCGTGGGTCGAGATAAGGACAGGGAGATTACTTACCAATTACTGTTGTTGTCCCAAATATGGGTTCTTCCACCCGGTGTGCAGAGAGCCGAAAAACACACAGTATATTTGCTTTTAATATTTGCTTTTAATTCCAAATCTGTGTGGAGTTGGGTGCTAGGTAGTAGGTCCACAAAGCTAGCACACTGCAGTTAACACACGGAAAATATTTATACACTTCGAGCAACAGTTATCAGTATTTTTTAAAAGTTGGCTCCGTTACCCTTGTTCCCATTGGTTCTCACAAGCCTCGTCTCCACTTAAAGTCACAGCAGCCTTCTTTTTTCCTAGGCATGCTCAGTGAGGAAGGGGCTTTTGTGAGGAGGGGACTTTCCCCGCCCAGGGGCAAGTTTCTATTATGCCAAGTATATGTTAAATAGATGTTAATTAGGATAGTTCACTCAAGGTTCATTAGTTGTGTTCCTTTTGTGGTTACCTTGTTCCTTCCCTCAAGGTTGCACCTTGTTAACTGCTCACAGAGACTAAACAATACCCCCAGCTTAATTCCTTGTATACCTTCAACACTGTCATGGGCAAAACAGACTTGACTTGGGGAAATTAATTTAATTTATTGCCAATTAATTGTAACAGATTTCGATAGTGAGAAATAAAACAAAACTAAAAACACTTTTCGCACCCCTCCCTTCTTCTCTAGACTCAGCTTCTCTCCCAACTCTTCTACCTCTGTTGTCCCAAAAGTGAGATTGTATACCTGGTGTGCAACACACCAGTATACACACAGAGTAG
>NW_010554583.1:3327-17641 GCF_000687285.1 Phaethon lepturus | reverse complement strand
TACATATGCGATACGTATTTATACACACAAGGGGGGTTGTGGGGTTTTTCCCTCCAAAATATATTGAAATATTTAATATATTTATGGCTAAATAGCTTCTTTTTGCACAGACGTCTCTGCCGATAGAGTCAAGAGCCCTTCTGCTGTTGTAGCCTTCTCCAATGTACCTCTCAGATAAAATCCTCGGGTTTATATAAGTGTATATATATATGGATGTGTGCACGTGTGTAAATACAGGTTATATATTGACGTTTCCTATACATTATATGCATATATATGTATATATATATATAAAATTTAATCAGAATGCAATGACTTAACTACGCTTGCTCTAAAAATGAAGAACCAATAAAAGACGAGTTATGATGTTTAAATCTCTATCAGTCAGGAAGCTGGACCTTCGCTAATATTACCAGTTGCGGCACCTCGTACTTACTGTTCACGACGGTATTTTACAGCAAAGCAGAAGGCGCCGAGTGAAAAGCCCCACATGAGGCCAGCACAGGCAGCTTTTTCTCCCGCTGCTCGCAAGGAGGGAAACAACTTCCATTTACGTGGCGGCTGCGAGGGAGCCGGCGTGCGGCGCGCGGCCGACCGAGCTGGAGCTGCGTTCCATGGCTTGGCTTTCAGGGAAACGGGACCAGAGCTGTGCACGAATCTCAGTTTCACTGGCTGGATGGCATTTTGTTGTAGCCTGGAAGCTTTTCTTTCTCTGGAGACTTTCCTCTCTCCCGTCTCGGTGCCTCTCAGGAGAAGGCAATTACACGTCCTGTTGGAGTAAATGGCAAGCTAATGCTCATATGGTTGATTTAATACCTTGATACTATGTTGATTGAACCCAGATACAAATCCTAAAGACAAAGCCATACAGCCTGAAACATTAAAAATGCTTTATTTCATCTGTCCTTCTGTATTGAAGTATTCTGAGCATCTCAGGAAGGCTTACGCTGTCTTGGACGTGGCCATTTGGGCTGGATTGCCAAAGCCGCGTCTACAAAGATCCAGGATCAATCTACCCGACGAAAAGCCATTGCTGCTCCCCCCAAGCTGGGAACCCAGGAAAAGGACAGCTCGAGCAACCGTCGGTCGAAAGAAAAAAAGAAAAGAAAAACAAAACTTGGGGGGGAGGAAGGGGGCTGATGGCCAAACGCATCTCTTGAAGTTTTTCTGCAGGTGGCTTCAGGTTCAAAGCCACTTGTGTCCTTTACTACAGAGTGCGCGGCTGTCCACAGCCCCTTGGGGTCTACTGATGGACAGTTAAGCCGCTGGAGCTAATAGCAGGGCTTTATATAGACAAGCTGCGGGGAGAGCTGGCGGTTCGGGGGCCCGCAGAACCGCCTGGGTGGATTCAATCACAGCTTCAAGTTGAGCAAGTAAAGCAACAACAAAGGAGAGTAGCTTCAGCCTTTGAAATGCCAGCTTGCAGCGCGAAGGCAGTGAAAATAATACCTCGTTACTTGTTTAGGAAAAAAAAGCAGAACACTTCCTCTAATGACACATTAGCCGACAGTGGTGCTTTTATGACTCTTCCGTAGTCACCGATGAATCACTGGATGGAAGCGCAGGGACAGACTGTTCCTGTCTAAAGGCTGCCGTGCCGGTGGCTCACGGTCACCCGAAACAAGGTGCTTCTCTTGCCCTCGGTCTCTCTCACGTCATCAACATCAGCAATTCATTGCTCCAAGCTCTTGCAGGGCTGATCAGCCCAAGATCACCTCCGACAGCCCCAGAGGTTCGTGTGTCACCAGCAGAGCCATGGATGAAGGCAGCTCCATCCCCAGACCAGGCTCTGGGCTCTCAACACCCTCGCTGCCAGCGCCAGGGCCGTGTCGCTGCCGCCGCAGCTCGTGCTTCCCACCACGGCAAGCCAAGGTGCCTCCGGAGCTACCAGGCTTTTCTTCCATTGTATTCCCGCCTAATGCAGTTCATATGTTTAGACGTTTCCCTTCGCAGGCATCCGTTCTTTCCAAATTCCTTACATTTTAGATTATATATCCTCGGTTTTGATCTTTTGCATTAAAAAAACGCTTTCATTTGAAGCTTAATAGCGAGGGCTCAGTGCATCTGCCAGAGTTCCTGGCACAGCTAGCGTCCTGCAGGAGCAATTACTTTCCAGTGAGTCTCTAAAATTGCTTATTTACTTTCACTTGTATGCCAAAAATACTTTAAAATCAGGACAGTTTTTTCCAGTTACACAATCACCAGAAATATCTTGAATCCATACGCTTCCACTGTGGTTCAATAGTCAATCTGAAAATAGTCAAAACAGTTTATGAAGTATGTAAAAAGTGTCCTCTCCCAGAATCAAGGCCTCAGAAGCACAGCTCCGTGTGTCCAAGTCAACGAACGCGACGAGGCAAAATCGATTCCCCCTCTTTTATAACAACACGGGGAAAAGAGACGGCCAGTCTCTGCTGCTCTTCACCAGCTTCCTGAGCGGAATTATCGCAGCCAACCACTTCTAGAAAGTCCTTTCATGTCTATTCATGTAGGGTTTATTTACTGGTCTTGGCAAAACAAAACAGTTGATTTCTGACAAGCCGTGAGATTTAGGATATTTTTCCACTAGAGATTTTCAATTAATTGTAGTTAATATAGAACATTAGTGTGGGACAGTAGCTGCTCCTACCCCTTCGGATTTATCAAAAGCACTGGTAAAACCCAGTTTTCAGCAATCCTAGTTTAAGTATCAATCACATCCTCTCCCCTCCCTGCCTTGAGGGCGCAGCTAACAAAATGTACAACGATCTTCTAAAGATCTCAAAGCGCTTTGCAAATTGAGGGTTCCATTTGTTTTCCTTACTCATGCATATTTTAAATTCCCTTTTAAGTTTCAACGGTTTCCCTGGGTGTAATTCAGAGCAGACTGGGACCTTACATATTTTGCATACCAACGAGTTATGCGAGTCCAATTTCTGAAAAAAAAAAGCTTATATGAGCATTATGATGCAGTTGAGGAGTAACTAACTGGGGGAAAAAAAAAAATTGCAACAAAACCAGAAGGATTTACTTTGTAATTTTAAGCGCATGTTCACAAATGAAAGCAGGCATTGTGTCCATCAACAATGACCGGAACGGAATCAGCCTTTCTCCAGACCTACTGGAGAACCATGGTCTTAATTTGTAGGCTTAAGTTACTAGCACTCTTTTTTTATATATATATATATATATATATAAGGCATCTAGCCTTTAAATGATATTGCAAAAGTAGAAATAGCATGATAAACCTTCAAAGCTGAAATAAAAAAGAACCTGTGTTTTAACTTAGTGTTGAGTATTTATACAGCCGGCACCATTTAGTCCGGCATGTTTGAATGAGTGCAAGTCTGTGGTTGCAGTTGTGTATAAAAATATTGTAGCCTGCTCCTGCTTTAGGAACTAAACTTCAGTTCCCAATAGCTCCCTCTGTAATTCTCTTTCCAAATAAAAGGAAGAACTATTCCTGGCTCGTAACGGTGTATTTCTGTGGCTGTTTGAACTATAATGAAGGCAGTCTGGAATGTTAAAAATTACATACTCTATGCCAGTTCTTAACCCATGGTAATTTAGGCTTTAAATGTTTTGAAGTTTACATTTTGAGTCTGTTATTGTACAACTTTTTAATTAAAATGTTGCTGTAGTCCAGATCACTAATGCTTCTTGCTCAAAGATCCATTAACATCTATCTTAAAACCACTGCTTAGGGAGTTTGATAATTTTGGTATTGAGGGCTAAGGCCATCTGCTTGGAAAATTATTTGGTTTTTATTTGGCTCCTTCTAATTGTAGAAATTCAAAGACATCTTTGATATCCACTGGATTCCAACAATGGAAACATCAGTTCTCTTTCTGTAAATGCTTCGGTGCTCGTCTCTACTGTAGACTAAATCTTGATGCAGTTCAAGAAATAATCATCTGCCAAGCTTGTCACTGAAGAATCAGGTTTGGATTTTCCCTGTGCACTGTAGAGACAGTATGTACCATTGATGCTCATTATCATTTCTAATTTTTCCCCTTGAAATGCTGCTAAATAAATCGGAAAAATGTGACAAGCTCACCTGGGGCTTCTAGGTGTCATCATAACCCAATAATTGCTGCTCTTAGGATTAATAGCACCGTGGACTCTGCTTGTTATGATCTGTAGCAGAGAGTCTGTAGATGTTGTACGCCCTGAAATATGCCCTCACATTTGCAAAGGAGTGAGACTTTAACTTGACTTTCACTCTCAGCTTAAGCTGAAAGTCCCTCTCGTACCATGTGTAAACAGTGGGAATTTAGTCCAGCGTCAGCGCGAGATGCAAAATCTGAAAGTTAACATCACAAGGCTGGGGTTTTGGTGGGGTTCGGTTGGGTTTTTTTTTTGAGAGAGTGGGGAGGTCCCTCCTAAAGCTGATGTCAGAGCTGGCCCGGTTTTTGAAGGAGATTCCCTCAAGGATTTCTCAGCAAGGCCCCCGGAAACGTATCAGCTGGCTGTAGGAATAACTCGGCGGGATAGCAATGGCTTCGTGATAATCCTGCACAGTGAGGGGGAAGTCAGAGCTTTCCAGCCGAAACGACCTGCGTGTGTCCTTGTGCCAAATAACTCAGTGATTTAATTACATTTAGCCCAGGTTTAGGCTCCTCTTCGGCCTGAGGCACTTGGATACGTACCATGCGCACGTGTGCGTGCATAACCGTACACATACCTCTCTACGAGACGCTGTTTTAGTCCCGAGTCATCGGCCAGCCCACAGCGGCAGTCTCTCACGTCCTCCACCTGAAGCAGGTCTGCTTTGCCTGGCAACTCATTAAAACCTACAGGACCCCATAGCAGAAAGACCCCAAAATGCGAGACAAGACAGAGACATCGCAGGGAGGAAAGCAGCTTTCTAACAGCAGGAAGCACCTTGTCCACCCTGAGCCTGTATAACGTACAATGACACAGCTCTTCTTCTACTTACATTTACTAATTGTTGTACAATAAGAGCAATTTCCAGCGTAGCATCCATGGGAGTCTCAGGCAACTCCTTCCACGCGCTGCAAATGGCCCTGAAGAGCTTAGAGGAACCTCTGGGCAGTCCTTTCCCATCTCAAACCCCAAGCCTGCAGTCAGTCAGCCAGAAGGTCCGCTGAAAAATGCAGCGGACCTCGTGAGTCCCTGGCTGTGTTGCCTGTGGAGGCTTCAGACCTTGACTTTTATGACCCTACACCTTGATATTGTGTACCAAGAAAAGCAAACCCCTGCGCCATGTCGAGTCGAATGAGCGCTCTTCATACCAGCCACATGCTTTTATCCACAGCGCATCTCCTGACGTGACATGGTATCCTGCACCGTACCTTATTTTTAGCTATGAATTTTGTTTTTCAGGTGTAAGGAAGTAAAATGAGGTGTTATTATTTCCACATAATCAAGGCAAAACCAGTTTCACTTTCTTTGAAGCTTTTTATCTCCTTACAACTGGATTTGAATCTCTGACTTCATCACCACAACCCCAGAGCCATAACCACAAGGCCACATGGTCCCAGAGCTGTTTTTGGAGGTGGTAGTGATGTGATTATTTTAGAAGCCGCTAGCTATAAATTTCAGTTATATTTGAAGGAGGGCAAGTTGGCTTTGAAAGTCCTTGGTGAGCCTGTCCTTCAGTGACTACTGGGCAATTACTGAGGCCACTGGCAAGAGCGCGAATGGAAGGCTGTCCTGCAGTTTCTACCATAAACCACCAAGAACAAACAAACAGCAATTGTGAACGACAGTTAAACTAATTGCCCTTGTTGGTATTACTATCCCAAGACAGGTCGTGACGCAGAAAGTCAATCTGCACAAAGTCAGTTTTTCATTATAGTGAGCTGCAAATAGCATCAAAACAAGTCAATTTTAGACCGCTTGACTGCGCGTGATAAACGCAACCCAACCACCTTGATTCTTTTTTAAAAAGGCTTCACCCTGACCCTTCGGTTCACGATGCATTTTTGCACTCTTGGTTTCCTGCCTGAAAATAAATGTGAATCTGCTATTGCGTACCACTTGTTCCATAAACTACGCAGGCAAACGCTGTGAGCTGCGATTGTAACTACAAAACTTACATTTGCAAAAGAAGGATCCCTTGCCAAAATGCTAGACTGAATTTAAAAGACCTGCTTGCCAAGATTCATTCAAAGGAGGGTGCCCCTGGCACAGCCAAAGCCCAGTCGTGGGGTATGATATGAGATAAAAACCCCAAATGAGGAACGAACGAACAGCGGAATGAGTTGCTACAAGCTACAAACATGGGATTCAGCTCTTTCACATCTAGAAACTGTTTACATTTTTCTTTTCTCATAAGAGTCATTTTCAACTGCAGAAGTTAACCACATCTCTGTGAAATGCAGATAACTTTGGGAGTAAAATGATTTCAATCAGAATAAGGGTCATCTGAGAGATGGTGGTAGTTACCCATTCAAGATTGTGCTTGATACACCCAGCTCCCAGTTCAGTGTTTTGTTGTCACTGGTGTAGCAGAACACAGCTGCTTAAGCGGCGTTATCGAGACCAGTAAAACAGACATTAATTTTACTCTCTTCCTCAGGATATAGATGACCTTTCCCACTGGAGATGCTCTCACACAACAGCCAAGCTCCAAGGGAAAGCCAGAGGGCAAAAATGCTGCTGTCAAACACAACCAACAGAGATGGTCAACTTCTTAAAAACAGATTCATTAATTTTTTTGTTTCTATAAGGCATAACCTAGTGGTTTAAGGCGTGACAGAAGAGACTGAAGGACTGAAGAGAATCCTTTAAGGAGGAAAAAGAAAATAGGAGGGAATTCCACAGATCTGTAGAGTCGGAACAGTAGTAACGGCAGTTGCCTTTAGCTGCCTGAGAACTGGCCATATCATCCCAGGGTGGGATGAATTCTCCGTCACTCCCTTCTTTAAGTACAAACAGAGCCTTACTTACAGGCTTCCTTAGCCTGTCTATCGCTCAAGCTGTGGGTGATTAAAATTGGGGGACAGAATAAACAGCTATCAAGGAAACGGGCAGGTCAGGGAGATCCTCCCGCTGCAGTGGACCTGCTCCCCACGGCCATGCTCGTCCCTCCAGTGTCTGAGATATAGATAATACTGGGACTAGAGAGGCCAGGTAGATGTTACACATGATTCTTGTTCATGCCCAGGGCAATAAATAACCGTTAAGGTGATGCCGAGCCAGACAAAGATGAGACTACTGGAAATACTCCTAGAAAATCAGAAAATCACCTAAGTCAGTCAAATATTCCGGAGTTATCATCTGTGACTCCAAGTCATTATCACAGACATGAGAAGTCGCTTCATGGGAAGATTTCTTAGAATATTGTAAAATGTCAACTCAGGAGAAAACGGTATTCTCAGCACCGAAGGACACATCTAGTCCGACACCGGAAAGCATTTTTGGAAGCAGGAGTCCCTTTGGAATTGCAGTGAAAAGTCTGCAAGAAAAAGGTAAAATAGGAAGGGCTGACGTTACACGTAAAACGCGTGGGTAAAGGCACCGATAAAGCGCAGCTGACCTCTTCTCTCGGGAAACCAGGAGTCGGTTGTGCCTGTTCTAACTATTATTTAATAGTTGAGGAATGGCAGCGTTGAGAGACTTGTGCTCAGCGCCGGACACAGGCCTTTTACTGAAGAACTCACAACAGCCATTTTGTCCTGGTTTCCAGGAAGGAAAGGTTTCTCCTGGAGCCTAAGAAAACTGTCACAAAAATCTCGAAGGAAAAAGAAAAAAAAAAAAACCCAAACCCAAACAAACAAGGAAAACATTTCACTAGAACCCATCTTTGGAAAAATATAAAAATATTTTTCCATCCAGAGCAATAACTATAAATAACGTTTGAACTATTAAAAGGGCGAACGCAGAAAAAGGCTATTTACATAGGAGCATTTTGTGCTGTTTCAGTCTAATTTGTCACCGATGTAGGAGCCTCATACGTTAGCTGGAGGAAATCCAGAGCTTTCAAAGGTTTTCTGTCAGGGCTTGAAAAGTTGCCAGTTTTTTTAATGGAGCCGAGCAGTCTCAGGCCTGTTGTTCTCAGAGGCTTTGCGAGCCAGGGCCGCATGTTAGCAGGAAACAGAGCCAAGTGGGCTTCCTGCGCGTCTGCGAGAGGAAACACTGTAATAAGCATGGAGGCCGTGGTTAAAAATAACTCCGGTATATAAAGGCCGCGAAGGATCCCCTCTCGCTCATACGTGCCGCTGCCTCTTGGCCGGCGGCTCCGCGCCGATTTCGTGTGAACGAGACGCTTTGCCATCTCGTCGGAGCAGGTGGTTCTGAAGCAGAAGGCGACGGAAAACGCTCCGTGGAGAAGCCGAGCGCGAGATTCTTTCGCTTGGGGTTGTGTTTTTTTGGGGTTTTTTGTTTTTTTTTTTCAAATTCGTTTTCGTTTGGCAAGTTTTCAGCGAGCGGGATCCGAGGCGTTATTTCAAGAGCGTTGTCAGGCTGAGCTAAGCCGTAGCTACGGACACGGTGTTTTCGGTATCTAACTTAAGGCTGAAGTAAAAGTTATGTTGAAAAATAACTAGGTTTTCTGCGCTACGAAACTCAAAAAAGGGGAAGCGGGTGAATCATGCGAGCTCTTGAGCAATAGGAGAAAGGGTCCCCAAATGGCCACCGCCGGGCCCAGTGTGGCTTGTACCACTTCTGCCACAGGAGCTTTAACCCCACCCTGTGCCCCCGCGCCCCGGCGTCGGCCAACTGGAGGAGCTAAACGTGGCAACCACCAGCTGAAGGTTGGCCACCATCAATCAGTGTTTTGCGGTCCCCGTGCCTCGGTTCCTCACCAGGCAGAAGACCGTCTGCCTCTCCTCGCTGAATTCCTTTTGCATACAGTTAGACCCATCTCTTTTCTTTCAAAGGCGGTGATTTTCCTTGCAAATGTGGGATAAAAATTTGGCAGATTAAGGCCCCTTTCCCCTGCTGTAACCTGACACGAACAGCCATAATGACCCCCATTCTGAACGCTTCTTTGTAGCCTCCATCACGCTGTAATTGGCAAAACACCTTCTTCCCAGGCTTGTATTTTTATTGCAAACATTTATTTGGCACCTTATGTGGCAAATGAAAAGAAAATTTCACAACTCATTCTACAAAGTTGCATTGTATAAGGCTGTCCCTTGAAAAGCATTTTGTTGCTCAAGAATGGCTGTAACCCTTCAAGGGATTTCGACAGCATTATTCTCTTCGACTATAACTGCTGTGTGTACTATATCTTCTATAGCACCAAATATTAATGATTTTGATCAGTATCAACCCTAACGACCGGCACTCCATTCCCTTCCACCCTAGGCCTTATTGTCAGCAATGTGTGACATTCCTTGGAGGAATATAAGCTGAACAATTTGGAGTAAATTTTCAGGTGCATGAAAAAATAAGCTGAAGTTTTGTTTCTGAACGGAAAGCATTTGCTACAAGACACAAAGCACTGTTCCTAAGCTCAGACCTATACAGGAATTTAAATATATAAATATCCTAAAAGGTAGGCATTAATAGCTCAAGCAAAAAAAATGGTCACAACAATGGACATAAGCGTCTGGAAAAAAGCCTGTCCCAAAATATCCCACTAAAATTTCAGAGCTTAATCATAACGATATAACTAATTGTGATCGTGGAAAAAAATGTATACCGTTCTGAATACTACAGTGATCTAAGTCTGAAAAGGACTTCGCAGTCCAGGAAGACAAATGAGATCAGCTGCTCTATACGTACAGCCTATCATGCAAAGATGCCCGTCTTCCTCTCGCTGGCCAATTCACTGAGCTCTGATTCATACTTCCATGTATTCAAACAGGGAAAGTAATTCCAGGCAGCAAGCAATACCAATTAACAGTGTCACAGTTAATGAAATGCTTGCTCCACTATTTCCCATTACTCAACTGCAGGACATATGACTAATAAATAATACAGGTGCAGTACAAAGGTGGTATTTTATAAATGAGAACTAAACCCCACATGTTCATCACGTTAGACAAGGCTTTCCACCCTGCACCCTCTATGAACTCCTCCTTTGTATATTTGGTGAATAAACCTCCACTTATCAGATAAAAGCCTAACCTACAAAGATGTTCTGCATGTCAATGAGGGAAAAAAACCCAAAGCCTTCCTCACTTCTAAGTCTTTCTCTGCTCGCGGCTGGTTTTAAGCTTTGTCCAGTCTTCTCTCCCCCTCCCCCAGTTAAAACCTGTGAACTTCAAAGTGACAAAAAAAATCTGCTAAGAAGGCCATCTGCATCTGCCTTGCTGACTCAGACTGCAACAGATCTCACAAATTAAATAGAGAGAAAAGTGCATCTGATTAGTCCTTTGAAGTTCCCTCAAACAGAAGTTTTTCCTGCATTAATTAAACCCCAAACGCAGGTCTCGCTCCTAAAACCAGTCAACTTGGCATGTCGTACAACATCACAAAGTGTCCCAAGTGCCCATAAGAGATAAGACATCATTTTACTTTTTCTCCTGTCATCTCCAGCCAGTTATGTAAGTTCTCTCCTAAAATGCAGACCAGGAAAGACGTGACCGGTATGAAATCTCACAGTGTTAACACCCATTCTAGTCCAGAATTAAATTAGTTTCATCTTATTGGGCTCCTGACTTCGCGGAGGCTGCTACGTGTTTGTCAACAGTCACAATAATTTTTCTGAATGAAACCACAGAGGTGCTTTCCGACCTATGCTCCTATTATTCCACACCCTTATTGCCCATTTCTTAACTAGATTCTGTAACAAAAAGCGTTTGGCAACAACTGAAATCTGCTAGTCATAATCAGTGACTGGTATTTTAAGCAGTTTCACTGATACGATTAAACGCGCTTGCGGAGTTTTTGAAACCGTGGTATCATTTCACAGTTCTGTAAAAAAAAAAAAAATCTGTGAAATGTGTTTTTAATTGACAGCTGAAAGGGACATCTGCAAAACGACATATGTGCATTCAACGCACACATCAGTAAAAGCTGGCAGAAACACAACTACATACCTAATCAAAGCTGATGATAATTAAAAAACTGGTATAAACTGTTTAGGTTTGAAGAGTCCCCAAGTCAAAAATGACAAAAAATAGTTTACAGCTGAACGCTATCATTCCTCACACAGCAAACTGAAGTAACAATACATAATTACCTCGATTAAATACATTAAACATGAATTTAATCATGTTTAAACATGATTTTTTGCATGATTTACTGAACCACGAACGTACTTTACTGCCAGGAACAGTATTTTCTCGCACATTTCTGAGAACGGTTTTCTTGGTATAAGTTGACTTATTTATTGAAATGGGTTTGAAGTTTGTTTTTCCGTTGCATCGGTGGAGGTCTGCCTAGCTGAAGCGTGCAGTCGTTGAAAGGATCGACGCCTGACACTTGCTCATCTTTATGGACTGAGTTAATTAGGCTTTCACTAAACCCAATTAAGATTGCCATCACAACGAATGGAAATTACAGAACTGTCAATAATCATGCCGAAAAAGCGGAAGCGCTAAAAAAATATTTCTGTTCTCTCTTTGGGCAATAGCCAGATGCTGTATTCAGATCAGACAATGATGATGTTGAAATACTTTCCATTCCAGTAACTAAGGAGGATGTTAAAACAACTGCTACTCATCTCAAACAATATTAAGTTGCCGGGTCTGGGTTACTTATAAGTAAGTATTTCAAAAGAACCAACTAAGGACATATCCAGATGGTTAATGGTTATTACCGATCAACTGCAGAACACTGGGGAAGCCCCAGGTGACTTGAAGAATGTTAATATTATGTCAATATTTTAACAGGGTAAACAGAATGACCCAGCTATGCCTGTCAGCGCTACCTAAACCTGGGCAAAAGACTGGAAGGACTTGATACATAAAAAGAATTCTACATAACGATGGTTTAGTTAATGACAATGGCTTTTAACAGTGTTTTAACTAAGGCAGCAGTGTAGCAGGCAAAGCTCTGTAAGGGTTTGCCTCGGTGCGGGATGATTTTCACAATAAGAAACAAGAACACGACAAATCAATATGGTGTGCACACACGAATCAGTCCAAACGCAAGTTGATACATCTGGGAATCCGATTCAAATCTTAATCAAGCAGGTTTATTAGTTCTTGGTCTTTTTTTATCATCATTTACCACTCAGTGTTGTTAACAATGACCTGGAAGAAAACAGAAACTCTTACCGATAAAGTCCTAGATGACAAAGATCAAGGAAGTGCAACATAATTTGAAGAACACGCCATTGTTAAGGGATTATTATAACTGCTTCGCTACCCAGGCAGAAACAAATACCGCGCATGGCCGTAAAGACAAGCTTACGGCCATACTTCTAGGAACGAAAAATGCAAGCAGCTCTGCTTTTTGGCATAGACAAAACCAGGTTCCTACCTATGCCCAGAGAGAAAAGAACCGGGGAGCAAAATCGCTCTGCTGGACGTGGCAAATGTCAGATGCCTTTTTTCGTGGTGCCTTTTCACAGCCTCTACCTTCCATTTGTGCAGCCCTAGAGAAGCTGGATTCCTCCCAGTCGTTCCAAGCATGCGAAGAGGCTTCCCAGCCCTGCACCGTGGCCATCAGCACTCCCACCACGGCTCCCAGGGCGCTGCTCCACCTTGCAGTCTCGCCCCGCGCCCCTTGCGTTCCGCTTTCACCGTCACCAGAAATTAAACCTAGCTGAAAAGCCTCAAGCCAGCACCGAGAGCAGACTGTATATGCGTGGTGGTCATGCCCTTGCATGTGAAGCTGAGATGCAATGGAAGAGCTGGGGAGAGAGGAGAGCTTTGCGCAACAGTTACGTGTGAGCTTCCAGAGCAATACCGTGACCGGAGCCATGTATGAGTGCGGTCCTCAGCTGAAGAGGGGTGGCTCATATTTGTCTGCTGCTCCAACATTTCCAGCTCTCAAACCTCAAGAAAGATTTCGAAAATATGCACGTAGTTCAGAGGAGGATCACCAAAAAAAAAAAAAAAAAGAAAAAATTAAATGAAAATATGTCATTTGAAAAACTTAATGAGCCTCTTCAACTTAGTTTCATCTCTTCGGGATGGGAACAAACTCCAGGCATGAAAGGACTGGTCAAAAAGGCTCCTTTATCAAGTTAATTTGTGATGTTACTTTAATCAGATAAAAGGCCTACAGAATTAAATCACTCTCCCCAAATTAAGACGTCCGTCTCCAAAAAATACCTGTATATTTCATTTTATGTGGTTGTTTACATCATTTTATCAACTTCCTTGAGAGCAGCCTCTAAAAAGTACTAACTCAGAATCTGCAGTTTAAATTAGAAAAAAAAAAAATTGTATAGTCCAACAGAACCATGGCAGTTTGAGACGCAGGCAGGAAAATCCTATGCTAATGCTTGTGCCATTTAAATATGAAGTGGTTGGTCACAGTGTTACTAGTATTGTGATTTTGAACAGTGGTGCTAAGAGGTCTCATTCTCAGCTCGTTTACTCTGCCATTACTAGTTTGCTCTAGGTGCAGTCAGGGCTTTCTGAGAACAGTCCCGTGAGAAAGGAGCTTTTTGTTTGGTTGTTGGCGTGCTGTAAGGACGCAGAGTGCTCCAGCAGCCAGGTGACCTGGGCATTCTCACCAACCCATCACCGAAGGTGCAGTTCATCACACAGCCCCGGCTTTGATTCCTCTATTAACATGTGGAATCTTGATTGCAACCCCTTGCAAAGTTGCCCTTGGTGTAACAGCAACAACAGAGATCAGCAGCAACACCTAGAAAAATCAGCTTTGCCATACAAAAGTGATTGAGCCTGGGTTTACTTTGGCTGGAAGACAAATCCCACATCATTTAGTTCTCCTCTGCCCACAGCAGATTAACAAATACGTTCTAATCTCACATTCTTCGCATTTACACCCCAGCGGCATCACTCCTGGTCCACCCTGCCATAAGTGAGATCAATGCCAGGGTCTGGCGGATCGGAGGCAGCCCGGGCTGCAGCCATCGTGCACGGGTGGAGTTCGCAGTCTTGAGGGATATGGAGCGGGCGAAGAGTAAAGTCAGGACCCTGAATCTTAGTGCCACCAGCAACTACTTCAGCCAGTTCCCTCTAGGATGCATCTCATCTCATCAGGTCCCGTAGACTTATGTACAGGTTCCTCAGGTGGTCATGAACCTGATCTTCACTTACTGTGGGAGGGACTTTGCTCCCCCAGTCCCTATCTTGCAGCCCATCCACCCGAGAGGTGGGGGAAGAGATACTGCTGGTGAAGACTGAGGCAAAAAGGTTGAGTACCTCAGCCTTCTCCTCACCCATTGTTTGCCGGTCTTGCTCATCGGGGGGGCACGCTTTCTTTGACCTTCCTTTTCTGGCTGACACACCTGTAGAAGCCTTTCTTGTTATTCTTTGCCTCCCTTGCCAAGTTCAGC
>NW_010554583.1:0-3314 GCF_000687285.1 Phaethon lepturus | reverse complement strand
TTCCTTGCCCCCCCTTCCCAGTTCCACCCCCAGCCGCACCTTGGCCCTCCTGACCCCATCCCTACACAACCAGGCAGCGTCCTTGTACTCATCCCAGGATACTGTCCCTGCTTCCACTGTGCATTTCTCTCTTGCTCTTTTGCCCAGCAGATCTCGACTCAGCCGTGCCAGGCGCTTGCTTTCCTTTCCTGATTTCTTACACATGGGGATCGAGAGGTCTTGAGCTCTATGGAGTGAGATGCATGTGTTTAATGTACTCTTTAATGTCTTCATCAATGACACAGACAGTGGGATCGAGGGCACCCTCAGCAAGGTTGCAGATGACATCAAGTTGAGTGGTGCAGTTGACACGCCTGAGGGTCGGGATGCCATCCAGAGGGACCTGGGCAAGTTTGAGGAATGGGCCCATGTGAACTTCATGAGGTTCAACAAGACCAAGTGCAGGGTCCTACACCTGGGTCAGGGCAACCCCTGGTACCAGCACAGGCTGGGGGGTGAAGGGATGGAGAGCAGCCCCATGGAGAAGCATTTGGGGGTCCTGGTGGGTGAAAAGGTGAACATGAGCCAGCAACGTGTGCTCACAGCCCAGAAGCCAAGCGTGTCCCGGGCTGCCCCCAAAGCCGTGTGGCCAGCGGGGCGAGGGAGGGGGTTCTGCCCCTCTGCCCCACTCCGGGGAGACCCCCCTGCAGGGCTGCGTCCAGCTCTGGAGCCCTCGGCACAGGAGAGACATGGACCTGCTGGAGCGGGGCCAGAGGAGGCCCCAGCAACGCTCCGAGGGCTGGAACAGCTCTGCCGGGAGGACAGGCTGGGAGAGCTGGGGGGGCTCAGCCTGGAGCAGAGAAGCTCCGGGGAGACCTTCCTGCAGCTGCCAGGGCTGAGAGGGGCTGATAGGAAAGATGGGGACAGGCTTTTTAGCAGGGCCTGTAGCGGTAGGAGAAGGGGTAACCGTTTTAAACTAAAAGAGGGCAGATTTAGACTGGACATAAGGAAGAAATGTTTCACACTGAGGGTGGTGAAACCCTGGCCCAGGGTGCCCAGAGAGGTGGTCGATGCCCCATCCCTGGAAATATCCCAGGTCAGGTTGGACGGGGCTCTGAGCAACCTGATCTACTTGAAATGTCCCTTCCAACCAAACTGTTCTATGATTCTTGGGTTTAGATATTTAAAATAAGTAAGTGTTGCATACAGCAAAAAAACAGAAAAAGTCAGCACGATGATCATGGACCAAGTAGAAGGTCATGGCAAAGTTGTACTCAATTCGTACAGAACTAGTGACTCACAACGTAAATAAATTCTCGCATTCATCTCACCAGGTTTAGCACAGCTATAGTTTTTTAGCTTCACTGCTTTACTTGAAAACAAAAAGAAACTAAAGGCGGCGAATTTATTATCTTGTGCACTCGGCTTTCATCCTCACTACCCACTAAACATTTCCTTTACGCAAAGAAAAAACACAGTTAGGTGACAGAGTCAGTGCAGCGTTATAAAGAAATGTCCTTCCAGTGCCTGCTGGAAGACAGCATCCGACCAGAGCGTCTCAGCGAAATGTACATGTGCAGTTGTATATCCTAGAAACAAAATATTTTGTTATAGCTGTTGCTGAAATCACAAGCACATAAACCGACACAGACATTCGGGGCGTGTTATCAAGGGAACATTCACATTCATTCTGAATTCATCAGAGTATATTTTCTTGGCTGACTCACAGCACCATATATACGTATTGTACACTTACTAACATTTTATTAGAGGAAAAGAGTTTACATTGAAAGATTACACAAGTGTGACATTACATAGCTGTGAGTCATACATCTTTGTGTACTTCGTTACCATGCATTCAGTGTATTGATTCTGCTCCACTCACAGAAGTTTGGCTGCTCCTCCTGGCCATCCTGTGAACTTTCAGAATGAAAAGTATAGAAAGTTAAACAAGAGATATTCATTATTTTAAAACATGTGTAGCTATTGGGAAGATCATTTACTCACCCTAGCAACCGAGCTTTCCTGAGATGGCTGCATACAGCCACAAGCCTGGGCTGGGCTCTGGCGAACACGCTCAAAATGCTTCTGAGAACCAGAGCCCATCAAGGGCCATTTCCCCTCATGGGACTCACAGCGCATAAAAGTGAGAGTTGTTCTCCTGCACTCTTCTGATCTCCAGCTCACTTAGAAATCCTTTTAGAAGTTATTGCAAAGGAAATATGGAGGAGGTAAGAGGAAAGCATAGCTCTTTCTCTGAACAGGCTTTCAAAGAATCAGTCTGTCCTGGGATAGATCATCATTTTTCCTCCTTCAAGAATTGCCACTTTTGCTCTTTTCGCTCTTGGATGACTGCCAAGCAGCCGTGATCCTCAAAAACAGGACTCTGGGGCACGTTATCAAAAATTATTGGAGAATAGCTCCTTCAGACTGGGCATCTGAGCTAGAGGCCAAGGTAAGGGAGGAGAACAGTCTTCCCTTCTGCAAAATCCAGCCCAGGACCATAAATTGGCTACAACCAGAGGAGATCACAGAAGCTACTTGCATTATTTCTCTCATAATGTCATAGGGAAAGGTTGATTTTGGCAATCTTTGTGCAGCAAATGGAAACTCCGCTAGAGACCTGGACTTCCATTATACGCAAGTCTCCAGCATTTTCCTCGCAGGAAGACCGTACAAGAGTGGCATTAAACAGTGGCATCCTGTCAGTACTGAAATGGGTCTGTGAGATCTGATGGTGACAGAGACGGAGACCTCCACCACCAGCTCACCAGCCCGTGTACCCACGCGGAGCAGGGTACCTGCCTCCCTTGCTGTGCTCGTTACACCTCCCACTCCCACCCTTGTTTTCCGGGTACGCTCCCACCACATGCCCCAGGGCCGAATCCAGGCTGTGAGGGGTGGGGAGATCAAACCCCTCATTCATGGGGGTCTTCCTCAGCGTCGCCGGGGCAGGGACCCCTCAGTGTCCCCCATCCCACAGCAGGTCCCTCACAAGTCCCTGTTGGAACTTGGACCCATCAGCGTCCCCTCACGTCAGGACGGTCCCTTGGTGTTTCCAGGGCAGGGGACCCCCGCACTGTCCCCCATCCCACAGCAGGTCCCTCACGGTGTCTCTCCGCAGCCGGTCCCCTCATGCCAGGGAGGTTCCCCCAGTGTCCCCGGGGCTGGGACCCCCTCTGCGGCCCCTCGTCCCTCAGCATCCCCAGGGGAGGCAGGGACCCCTCAGTGCCCCCTCAAGCCCAGGAGGGTCCCTCGGCGTCCCCGGGACAGGGACCCTTCGCTTTCCCCTCAGCGGCGGCAGGCAGCGGCCCGAGGCGGGGGTCGCCGCTCCA
>NW_010554582.1:40593-41007 GCF_000687285.1 Phaethon lepturus | reverse complement strand
AGCGAACCCGGGTGACCCCGGGGCCCGTCTCGGCTTCAGTAACGCCGCGTTTTCCCGAGAAGTAATTGGCCACGTACTGCCCTACCTGTCCGCCGGCCGGGCCGCAGAACCGTTTTTTCCAGCGATGGCTCCGTCTGTAGCGCATTGGTGGCTTCTAGCAGCCCTCTCCCAAACACCACCATCTTGTGCAACACCTGCTTACCTCGTCCATCTCCTTTCCTTCCGGTAACAAGTGCTTGATCCTGCCGATTTAATCATGTGAATAACATCGTCCTTACTGGGTCGGGCGACTGATTTCCTTCCCCCCGGGCCCTGCTCCGGGCACACTCTGGCACGGCTGAGTGAGAAGCCCTCAGCTCGGGTTTCCACTGGCGGGGGTTGGGGCCAGGCCAAAAGTGTGGGCCCTTGCAACAC
>NW_010554582.1:34477-40577 GCF_000687285.1 Phaethon lepturus | reverse complement strand
ACCCCCCCAGTCCCCCTCCCCAAGCCGCTGGTTGACACCCACTAGCCAGGATGAGCTGGGCCAAAAGTAGCATGTCGAGTCCCTCTATTTGGGGGTATTTCGCAGCCAGCTGGATACACTCAAGTTTTCTCTCAACCTCTAAAACAAAATTCCTTATGTTCCATCTACAGTGTTGGAAAGCGCATGGCCAGGAAATGCCCGGGGCTACCCCAACACCTGCCCTGTCCTACTCCCGCGCTGACCTGCAAGCTGCAGCTAGGCTCCTGGAGTAAGCCTATTTACGGTGCCGGTGCAGTGAGAGTCAGATGTATTTCATGGCCTGTGTGATAAAACGCTTGGTGAAATGAGCATTGAATAGCCTCACCATTTATAATCTGAGTTTGTAAAGCTTTCTTGTAACAAGAGTCAGTAGCAATCCTGCTTGCCTTCATTCCTTTGGTGTGGCTTTCTCTGCCTCCAGGAACGCAGCTGGGGCATTTAGTACCGGCCTAGGCTTTGGGAGAGATTCAGTACCCTCAGACTAAATAGTTTCATGTCTTTCAGGTTGGCCCAACACCAGTCAGCCTGGCCAGCCCAACCCGAAGCCTTATTGGCGCGTTTGCCCCTTTCTGCTGCAGTGCACCGTTAGGAGGGCTCAGCTCTCCCCTCTGGGCCAGCTGCACTCCTGGGTTTCACCACACTCCTAACTCCGCAGGACAGCCAAAGGCAGGAAAAACAGCCACGGGAAGGAAAGCCGGGAAGTGGATGGTTGCAAAGGCTCAGGGCAGAGGCAGCTGTCACAAGTAGAGACAAGCTGCTGGGCTTCATTCATAACTTTTTTCCTTGCACAAGGCAAAGAAACAGCCAGAGGTAAAGAGCAGTAGCTGTAAAACACCTCTGCAGTCTCCGTATTCTTGAGGTAACAGAGCTCTGCTTGGCCTCAGCAAAAGAAAAGCAAATTGCTCATCAGACTTATCTTCCAAGCAAAGTAAACACTTTGCCTCTTGCCCTTGAAATGGCTTATCAAAGAGCAGTATCTCATCAAAGCCGCTTTCAAATCTGGGCTAACTACTGTTCGTGCTATTATTAACTGGAGGCAATTTGGGAGGGGAAGGTAGGGGGCTTTGATTCCTCTGACATGAAAGCTTTAAAGAAGAGAAAGAAGTCATAGTATTGACCTGTGATGTCATGGCATACAGATAAAAGCCTAGCTGTCATTTTTGCCTGCAGAGCCTCACCGTGACTTCAATGGCCTGACGTTGGGGTAGCTCAAGCCTGATATATGAACTGCAGTTTTCCCTCTTGGGTCCCATAGAGCGTGACCTTTCCTCCTCTCCGACACCCCACAAAGGCAGGGAGAAAATGTCACATTGCTTCCCGTACATGGAAGCACGTGGTGTACAGTGATGATTTATTAAGCTCAAAATTTCTGAGCATGCCCAAAGAGATCGCTCATATTAACATATAGGAAAGGACACTTAAGAAGCAAGTCCGACTTCCTCACAGCCTGTCAGATGTAAAAGAAAATCTTTGTTCCTGGTGAGGAATTCAAAATTCAGCATCATCATTGTTACAACCTGTTCTCTTGCTTTGCATTCCTCTGTCTGTGCATTAACCCTAGAGCTAATATCTGGCTCTTAAAATAGTTAAATAGCTGAAAGGTCAAAGGATAGACAGACAAAAATACAAATACATATAGAAAGATCTGTTTAAATTAGAAATTGATACTACTTTTTTCTTTTGCTGCACATGGAAAAGCAACCATCGGCCTTTAGGCTGTGCAATGCCCTCTTGGTCCCTCAGTGGCTTTCTGCATATTGCCGATGTATCTCGGCTGACGCTGGGTCAGCTCAGTTGTGAAGCTACGAAGGGCATGCCTGTGCGAGGGCTCTCTGTGCTTACAGCACTAGTATCAAACTGAAGAAAATCTCAGCTCGGGGAGCAGCTGATCAGAAGAGGTGGGAATAAGTCTGAACTTCGCTTAGCCATAGCACCGTGGCATTTCAAATATAGACTCTAACAACATAACTGTCTATTTGCAACCAGTCTCAGGGCAGACTTCCTTCAGAAAGCCAAAATTATCTAAGAGATGAAAAAATTAACACCTAAGAGGCAGATAATGAACTGAACTACGCCAATGAAAGTGAAGTATAATTTCACCAAAATCAGTGCATTGGAAAGTTTTTTTTTTACTTGAAAGTCCTGGGACTACTGGTGGGCAGATGTTTCTCTGTGGGATGCTAAGTGGGAAAAAAAACCCTGAAGTTCCTTTTTTCAGACCATCTTCTAGAAACACTGTTGACTCTTACTACAACAAAAGCAACACAAATACCACTTTGCTCAGACATACTGAGCCAGACTTAAACATGTCACTGATGTTTACTTAACAAATATTGTTAGGTATGTACTCTGATGTGGTTCAAAGAACATTTGTTTATTTAAAACAGCTTATTTTTAAAATAAGGCTTTGTGTTTTCTTTCTTTCTTTGTTCCTGGCATGACAGAGCAGCTAAAACTTTCTGCTTTCTGTCCTTGGCTTGTCAGAGGTTTGTCGTAACAGGGGACAGCATATTTGCACTGAGTCTGCCAGCATGGATTTTCAGGGTCTGAGAGAGGCTGCTCATTTTTAGGGCTTGGTTGTATGATGAGAATTTCATTCTGCTCTCACAATGTCCTGAAAACTGCCTATTCATGCATTTGGAGTCTTCCTCCCTAACTACCCCCAAAAGCTGTGTCTGATGTTATGCATGCCATTCCCAGCCCAGTCTTGGTGGGGTGGCTGGGCACCTTGCCTATTTCTTAGCACTTATATTCATGCTGTATCATTGCAGTCTTTCTTACTTACGGTAAACAGCATCTGAAATAGCTGGCACCACCCACCGCTGGGGACGGAC
Source organism: Phaethon lepturus (assembly GCF_000687285.1). Lineage (NCBI taxonomy): Eukaryota > Metazoa > Chordata > Aves > Phaethontiformes > Phaethontidae > Phaethon > Phaethon lepturus. Next base: position 37,704 of record NW_010554582.1, on the reverse strand, counting down.
GCTGGGACTCTGTGCACACGCCGATGGCATTCGGCACTCCCGCGAGTCTCACTGAGGTCAGGACAAAGTGGGGAGGGAGGATGGATTTCTGGCTTCTCAGGAGCTCTGACCAGTATCTCTGTAAAGCGGCAGTGAGAAACCATTACGAAAGCACCTGCTTTCTAAATTTCTCTTCCTGCTTTTTTTTGAAAGTCAGCACGGTTCAACCCAGAGCCCTCAGCGCTGGCCTGGCAGCCCCCAGGTCTAGGCCAGGGTTTTCCATGGGGTGGACATGGACAAGCCACTGTGCTTCCCTGAAACTTGTTTTACTCACCCGCAAAAGGGCTCTGTGGGTCTTCTTGTAAAGCACTTCGGGATCTGTAAAGGAAAAATTTCATTTTCTGTAAAGAAAAATACTACAAGCAAAGCAAGATCTCCTTTTTTTTTTTTTGCAGAAAGGGACAGTTCGTGCTGGAGGCGCAAAGCAATATTCCTCACACATTCCACACTGCAAATACCAAGGGAGTCTCATCAAACATATTCCATTTCATCTTTAGGCTGAAGAGAAAACCGTACCTCCTCCCGAGGAGCTAGGGCGCTGCAGGATCACTAGGATGACGTCATTCTACTTGGTTATAAAATGTGCTGCACACTGAACTTGGCGCTGTGTGCTCAGGTTGAGCTAAGAGCTAATGTAATGAACTCTGGGGAAGGATTTGCATCAAATACCACTTTGGAATATTAAAAGACAGACAGGACCAACTTCTCACTTGAATAATTACATACTGGCTAAATTCCTCCTTTCATTTCAAAACCAGGCAATCACCTTTTTCACTTTCTCTCTAACACCGTTTTCATTGCTGTGCTATTTCACTGCCTCAAGAGGAACGTACGTGATGAAAGGATGAAGTAACTTCTGTTAATTACCGTGGGCTGAACTAAGATTAGTCTTAGCTCTAGCAATGACTCTTGCCACTCGAGGGGGGGAGCAAGCAAACCAAGAAAAGAGAGATTCAAGTTTCAACAAGTGTCCACAGCTGCTTGTATTTGCTAACATAACCTTAAAGGCAGAGGTGCCTGCAAACACACCTGAACTTCAGTTTGCATGTCGGAGTAGAATATAAAAGACCTTGCATACATATTCACACTGCATGTGGTAGTAATGCAGTGCTCACTAAGTGTTTTAGTTAACTATGTATTCTCCTTCTGTCTGTAAATACCAGTGTAAGGCTTTCAGCCATTACAGGGTGTTTTTCCAAGCTCACTTTTAACTTGAATCAGAAAAAGAAGATTTTCTTGCAGTAAGAGTTGTTGTAAGCAGCAAGAGTCAGTTTGAAAGGCAGGATTTAGTCCCAGCGTTATGGCTGTGTGTTCGAGGGAGATCACAGCCAGTGGAAGTTAAGGGAAGGACTCCTAGCGAATGGGATTAGAAGAAAAATGAAAGACACAGAAGCTCAGAGCGAAAAAGTGGAACATCAGAAGACCGGAAGACCATTTCCTGGCCTGAGAAAGACTTACTGTTAAACCACAGGCAGAGCTTGAAGGTCCAGGACTTCAAAGGTGTTTAGAAGCCTCAAACCCATCTTGCTTACTGGCTCTGAGTCCTCTGGCCTTTTCTAACTCAGCTGACTTGCTTGTTAAAGAGGATGCTAACACCACTTTGCAGGGTTTGCAAAGCTAAGTTCACTGAGGTTTGTGTGGGAAATGTGGGAGGAGATTCTTAAAGATGTTAAACAAGGGGAAAAAAGGAAAACATGAGACACTTTGCCCTAGTAGCATTCAAGGCAGGCACCAAGAGAAAGCGTTCAGTGGAGTCACAAGACAGAAGTCCTTTGCCCACAGAGCCATAGCTTCAGCAGAACAAAAGATATCTGAAGTACCTGGATATCCCCTTTGTTCTGAACCAGCAGTACAGGCTGCACAGGGATGTGGCAGTAATTTAGAAGCTCATTTTCTGCATCCAAACATCATGTCAAGATGAAATGCAATCCATCGTGCTATCATTTAACGAGCACCCCTGGGACCACTGTACCTTGGAGGCATGATGTCACACATCGGCAGAGAGATTATTTGTTTTGAAGCTTGCAAATAGCTCTGAGACTTCATTTCAAAGTGCTCCATGCAGAGTCATGACTCAAACCCTTCTGGTCTCACAGAAGGGCACAACTGACTAGAGTTGCCCTGTGCTGTTTCTGAGCATCCTGTAAGGGATTAGTAGATATTTAATTATATTATCCTTTCTTTTTTTTTTAATGTAGGAATGGCTTTGTCATTGCTTCAATTTCTTCATGTTCATGACACATTTTCTTAAGTGTCATATCAATGATGTCTCTACTGACACAAGCAGAGATAGCCACAGCAAAAAGCACTGCAACAAAAACCAAGGCATTCAGTCAATTTCAGGTGATTTTTAATTTTATATATAATTTAATTTATATATAGCCATTGGGAAAATTGTAGTATGAAAGCCATCTTCAGGCCTGTGACAAGGTAGCTGTGCACAACACCTGTCTGGTTTCTCCTTTTGTAAGAATAAACAATTACTACCTAGAATTTTATACCTATCCCTTGAAGGGACCAAGATACTCATTTAGGGCAATTTGCTGAGGAGCAAACATTTTTTTAACCTATTATGATATAGTTCAGACTCAGCTGGAAGCAACTAAAGTGATACCGAGGTTTACTAAACCAAGTGATACCCAGGTTTAGCAACAGTATTACCGGACTTAAAATATGCAGCATGGAAAATAGAGCCAATAATTCTGAATGGGTCATTTAATGCTGAATTGCTGAACCTTGTTCAGTTTTAAAAGTTTAAAGATTAAAACCCTGGAGGTGCATAAAGGACCTCTCCTACATTGGAATTTACTCTTGTATTAGCATTAAAGGAAGAGCACCGCATAAGACTGCCAGCCTGTCTGAAATCGGGAATAACTTCTATCATACCCTTTCATTTTATTCCAGTGTTCTCCTTTCCATGGTGAAGGACCATCAGTAAAGCCATGGTTTCTGTCCCAAGCAAAGCTCCATCAGCGAGTGACAGTTCAAAAGGCACAGGAAGAGACACTAAACTGGAAAGGGTTCGGAGCACAAGGCATGATGTGGTGCTATGTAATCTTGGAGAGGAAAGGAAGGGGATCCAGAATGGCTGGAGAATTTGCAATGGGATCCAAAGACATCTGGATCCTGGAGTGCTCAGTGTCACATTAGAGCTGTTACTGCTCCACAGCAAGGCCCTTCCTGCTGCA
>NW_010554582.1:27342-34446 GCF_000687285.1 Phaethon lepturus | reverse complement strand
GCCCGGCTGAACCTGCGCAGCCTCACACCGCACAGAAAGGTGAAGAGGTGTAGCTTATAGAGAGCAGCTCAGTGGGAAGAGATCTTAGGTGAGGATCAGGCATGGTGGTTCCAGACTTTAATTATCATCTGTCCCTGGCAACAGCAAAATTTTGATGGACAGCAGAATGAACAGAGCTACATTCAGTGTCTGCAAATTGCTGTTCTATGTTAAGTGAGATTACTGTACACCAATATGGACCTAAATCTGGCTGATACAGAGGGTTGATTAGCATAGCTCTACACTCCAAGTAATGGCATTGAAGATGTAGTGTGAATTTCAGGGCATTAATCATATTGATCACATTTTTTTGATGATGATGCATCAGGCATTTTTATAGCGGATCAAATTAACTGCTTTTACCATTCATTAAGACAACCCAGAATATTAACTATGCTTATGAAGAAATAGTTTTACCCCCTTCCTGAGACATTCTCTGGGCCCATATGCTGTTACTCTTCCTCCCCTATCCTCTCTGCAGCCGATAGGTGGAGGAGATATTGATGGTGTGATGCAGCTTCCCTCTAATAGAGCCAGAGCGCTTTTCCTTGAACTAGGCACAGAAGCCTGCATGCAACAGAAGAAATTAATGCCATGTGGCAAATTACAGCTGATTACAATAGGTGCATGTATAGGGAAACACAACGTAATATTGCCACGAAGACGTTATCTGGCAGCCAACTCTCCCTCTCCTTGCATGTTCCCTTTGAAAATAGGATACTTGTTTTTTTCAGCCCTCAGTGGGAATATATCTGCTCCTTCAGTATCGATTGTAGAACTCCTGGAAGATCAGCAAGGACTCCATGCTCTCTGTCCTACTATTACCAGTGAGATAGTGGCATGGTCTGGGCGCTCCTAGGCAGGATCTGAGCCCCACCTGCTTAGGGAATATACATGCATCAATGAATTAAAGGAAATTACGAATGGGAATTCCCTGCCCCAATAGCATATAACCCAAATTCTATGTAGGAAGGGAGAGCACACAAGCAGGGTAAGGGCAGCGCTGGCAGAAAAGCATGATGCAAATGTGAACAGTACTGAGCTACAAATGGTGGTGGGCCATAAGTCTCATTGGCTTGGAGATGAAGAAACACAGAAATAGGTAACAACTGGAGATGTCTCCTGTGTCTATCTTACCTGCTTTAAGGTTCCTGCTGCTGCAGTTCCTGAACTGCTCCATCATCCACCTCTCCCCTGCTTCTGCTTCTTCAGGAATGGTTCAAATGTCTCTAAAGTCAATTGCCTCTGCATTGACAATAGCTGGCAATTCTTTCAGCGCTTTTGAAGTGCCTTTCTGCCTACCGGGAAGGCTGACAGGATACTCTTCTAGTCCTTCAGTGGAATACAGCGTGGCACTGCTTTTAGCTGTGAAGAGACTTGTCCAAGGGCAGGCCACAAATGCAGGGGCTTGCCAGCCATATACCACCTTTCTTCACACTTATGCCAATCCAACCCGCTCAACTCTGCCCTTCCCCAGACAGCAAGTATCTTAGTTATTTTTAAAAGAACTTCATGTTTCTGGAAGTCTGCAAACTATGAAGTAAATATACATTTAAAAGGAAATGGTTAGGACTTTGACACTTCTTAAAATATACATTTTATTATTTTCTGGTGTTTGCTATGAAGGTTTCATTCAAATTGTGAAGGTACACAGCTTTTACAAACTTCTTGAGTTAAAGGTTTTTGTTTGGTGGTTTTATATTCTGTTTCTTTCATGGCAGAGGAAAACACATAGGCTATAAAATGTTGAAATTCATCAGATGCTTAGTATTACCTCTTCATATATGCAGTGGAATGCTTTGTAGAAATACTATATAAAATAAGGCAGACTTTGACAGGGAATTCAGTCATAAAATTTCACGGGAGAAAACAAAAAGTTCCAACATACTATTATTTTTGTAGCCAAGGGAAGATCAGGTGATCGTCACTGGTTTGTAGGAGAACTACTGCAGTTCTGGTGCTGAGACAGTATACATTTCTTGTTTATTCTACTATTCTCAAGTGAGACTTTTTCAATAAAACTTATTTTAATTAACATAAATCAGACAATATTTAAACATACACATCTATCCTTACAGTGCAATAAAAATGTATCATTGTATAGTATTTTGTATTTGCATTATGAAAATAAAAGGTCTGTACATCAATTAAATGTATATTAATGAGTATGAATCATGTAAATTTGTAATGCATCTAAAGTTGGCTTTGGCTTTTAAGTATTTATAAATTCATAGAAAATATTGAACATCTAACAAAATAAATAAAACATATCATTTTAATCATAGATGCTAACGATCAACCTCAAAAATTCTTGTGTTATTTTTTACATTTGCTACTAAATTTCTTAAAGAGAACTCACTTTCAGTAGTGCTCAGAAGTGAATGATTGCACCTTCTGTGATGTGAAAAAATAGAGTACATCTATTTTTCATAGATCAAAATTTCCTTCATGGAGAGTTGCATTTTAAATGTCTGATTGTTCTACGTAACTGTCTTAAGTGCTTATAAAAAGCATGTAGCTTTCTCATGGAAGCTGCGAGTCACTATTAATAGATATTTCTTTTTCACTTGCAGGATTGAGGATTAAGCAAAATCCTCTAGTGAATGTCCTTTTTATGAGGATTCTTCAAGGTCTTCCAGCTTCACATACTGGTATGAAGATACCGTAAAACTATGTTCACTAATAAACCCTCTTCAGTACAATTACTGCAGTGATCCAGTGTAATTCCTCTTGACGGACTCACTTCATTGGAGTCCACACACGGTAGTTTGTGGAAGTCAACTGCTGACCTCATGTTCTCTTGAATTTGAAAGTTCCCCAAGCGCATGGGCTAGCCTTACTGTAATACTGAAGAGACCAAAACAAATCTGAAATCACAGGAATAAAAGTGAGCTTGAATAAATATGCATCTGGTTAGTAAATTACACACCATGGTCTAATTGCTATTCTGGTGGTGGTCGAAGGCTCCGCAGCTTCCTTTCATCTAGTCCTTTCCAGTATTTAAAGTTATTATCCAGATGCTGCATCAAATTTGGCAGGTCTGCAAACGCTAGGGAAGAAAGGGCAGAGTGTATTTAGTTTGCAGAATTGAAACAGTCACATGATTCTGTCTGCTTAAATATCACTTGAATGTGTGGGCAACTGTGTTAAGTAGGAAGTCTTAAATCTGTCATACTGATACTTGAAATGGTTTTGGCTGTATAGCTCTCATCACTCATGTATCTTCCCAGGCCACTGAGAACAGTTCTGGAAGTCTACTTAATCCTGGTATTGCAAGTCCCAGCAAAGAGATCCAGTTTTCCAGGAGGGGCATAGCTAATTATGCTTGTAATTATTCTACTTCATCAAATCTCAGTCACATGTCAGGATCTGGCATTCAGGAGAATCACATTTCTGACCACTTTTACCATGGAGGCAGCACTTGGATGGAAATAGCTGCTCCCCAAGCAGTTTCCAGCCTGTAGACGTTTGTCTTGAAGAATAACTGATATTACCATGGACAAAATGACTGTGCCCAAAGTGCTATCAAGGAGAATATATTCTGTTCTCCATTGACAGAAAGCAAGTTTAAAACAAAGAAAGTTAAACATTGCCTGAATCTAATATATTAAAGAGAAGCCATGAGAATGGCTTGTAGCAGTATCAAAATACTCTAAGCAATAATGAAGTTATTAAGCTTACTTGAACTGCAGAAATCTTCCCTTTTCTCCCCCTTTCTTTAGGAGACATAAGAAAGCAATTTTTTTATCACAGCAGTTTTAAATGTTCACGGAACAGTTATCATCAGGAAATACAGCAGAGTTTTGCTTACCATCCCAGGCATCAAACATATCAGTAATGAAGTAATCAATGAATGATATTTGGGATTTGGGGATGCTGCAAGTATTTCTGTCAAAAACTGGCATCACAACAGGTAAACCTTGCCTCTTTTCTTCATCAGTCTGCAAAAAACATTCTTGTGATTATTCATTTAAGACACATTCTGTTAATAGGCTTCTTTTAGCAGCAAGTTGCTTGGCACTGACTGGAGCATGCAATTGCTAAACAAACAGAGGAACCTGAGTAAATCTGAAGCAGCAGTGATTTAATCTTAAGCAGCTAATCATCTAGGTTTCAGTGAAACAGCAGACAAATAGTGCCTTCCAGTGTTTCCCACAAAGTGATACATTTACCTTCTGCACCTACACACAAAGCTGACCCTAAGTAACTAAACATGTTACTAATTAAGTTGACTGCTTTGGAGCTAAAAGTTGCTGAACCACTCTCAATCTCTGATGGAAGTGACATTCTGTACAACTCAAAGATGGCAAAATGTCTTTTTTATCCTCTTTTTCCTTCCTTGAGGCACCAAGTCCCAATTGCAGTATTTGGTTTATCATCTGTAATGACTCTTCCCTCTTCTTTTCCCCATCTTCCTAAAACTTTTCTGCAGCACAGTGTGCTAAGGTCTTACAGCATTTCTTGGAGTGAGTGCTGTTCCCATGCTAACACTAGGACCTGATGATCCTATTCTTGAGGCACAGCCAGTACACAGAAGGCACCCTTCCTCTGCCTCTTGTGATGTGAATGCATTTGCAGACAAAACTCAAAAAGCCCAGCTCCAAACTGAACAACCTGAAAGCTTAAATTTTTCAAAAACTGCATTGTAGAAGTTGTCAACTTTCATCTGTCTGAAGGCACCTAGTCTTGTATCGGCGTAAGTAATATCCCATCATTTAAAATAAAAAAGCCTTGGATGTTCGGGGACACTGGCAGTATATGCACCCTTCTCTTCCCTTTAGAGATGCTCACCTGGAATTTCAGCAGCCCATTTAGCTGCCTTACCTGTGCAAAGTACTCCTCAGAGATGCGTCCGGCCCACTCTATACACTGCTCTATGGGTCTGCATGGGTTGGAAATGTCAGCACACTTTATCAACATGCGCTTGATAAGGATACGGTTTTCAGGAGACGTGAGAACAGTTTTGATTGACTCTCCATCACCATTATTCTGTAACATTTGAGAATTAAAAACAATCCATTAGCAAGGTCTCTGTGCACTTACTCAAAAGCTTTGTGCCTTGGGAATGCTTTCAGCAGATCCTACAGGGATCAGTCCTCTTACTGGCTACCATATTTGATGTCCAACCAAATTTACAGGGGGATTATGAATGTTAGCCACAGCTCTGAACTAGCACTGAACTCCAGTTTCTGGATTCAGTCACTGTCTCTGTGACAGATCTCTCGGGCATCTTTGGGCAAGTCATCTAATCCCTCTATGCCTTATCTGCCTCCTTAAAAGTGTGGGAAGGATCCATTCATCACTACACATATAGTAATGAGCACTGTGTAGGCAGAAAAATGTAATTCTCTGCTGAAATCTAAGGATTAATGGACTTGCACATTAAGAGTGGAATAGCTGGTTTTAAAAAAAAAGACTGACCCGAGATGCACGGTCATCCTCTGCACGCAAACATCATCAGTGTGAGCATCAATCATTCTGACAGCACTGCTGCTATTAGGAGAGTCAGATCCCATATTGCCTCCCAGGCATGCTCCTCATTCTCTTCCACTAGGAGCTGTGTTAGCCCATCAGTCTCTGACCTGACCAAGAGTTTTGCTTTCTGACAGTTTATCAGTATTAAAGTGATACATTAGAAACATGCTTTTGAACAGCCTCGTCTTTCGTCTGCAAGTCTAGGAAAGTGTTCAGCCCACACACGGCTTATATTTGGTTCCCAGGCTGCACAAATAAGCGTGTCAACAGTACTCTATATTTGGAGCCAGTATACAGCTAATATGAGTAAAGGCTCTGATGATCCAGATTAAAAGCTATTTTCTGTGGAGCTCTGATGAAGTAAGTTTCCAAAGGACAGAGATTCAGGATTAAAATATCTTTAAAAATTACCTATAAGTACAACATTATTACTTGACTCTTTAGGGTTGGGTAGGTACAGAAATTTACAACACCATCTACTCAGAATAGAAACTCTTTGAAGCAAGGAATATACTAGACTTCTCTGGCACCTAACAAGGTCTTGGTCTATAGTCAGGGCAGTGAAGAAGTAACAGTAATAATAATGATAACAGTAGTAATAATAATGATAACAGTAGTAATAATAATGTGCCACCAGTTCCTACAGTACTTTTTGTGAAGCAGCAGAAACATTCTGACATTTTAATTAGGCCATATTTTTCCGAAGAAAGTTCTTGTGAGGAAGAAAGTTCTTTCTGAAGGAAGAAACTGACAATAATAATAAAAAAAATAAATTATTTGGTAGTATACTGGTTCAGAAACACCAGCTCCACAGTTCCCACCAAAATGAGACTCCCCAGCCAATTCTTCTCCCTTATTTTTAGGTAAGTGGAAGGGAAACTACAGAGGAAACAAAGTGAGGTGCATACACCTCCAAATGCATGAAAAAATTGTGTAAGAGAAAGCCAAAATAAAGTGATGGAAGCTCCAGAAAAATAAGCATAGAAATTAAGCACGGAGAATTATTAGAGATCATCCAGTTAAGGATAACAGAGAATATGCTAATAGGTAAACCACCAGAAATCAAGAAAGGATGTTGGCTTCTGTGATCTGTTCAAACCCAGGGCACAGTTCTACTTGCTGGATGTGGACGTCTTGGGAATAGTATGTGCTAACTCTGCTTAGTCCCAGCATCCTGCTCAGAGTGCAGAGGTGTCCCTGCATGTCAGATGTTGGCTTCCTGTCATAGGCTTAGGTGACATCATGAAGGGAAATGGGAGGATAAAGGATGCTGGAGCTGGAAAGGATTTTTTTCAGTTTATGAAACAAAAGAAGAAAGGAAACAAACAGAGCAGCTTCTCAGCATGGCTCTTTGAACAAATATGTATAAAAATAATAAATAAAAAAAATAAGTGGAACTGTCCCGTTTGGAACACATGGTTGGCAGCTCAGCCTGCAAACACTACACTGAGTCACCACCATGACTGGAAACCAGGCCAGGAAACACACGCTGCTGCTGCAACCAGATATACAACCAGACTTGAAAGAGGATCTGCCAGTGTTTCTGCTAGTAACAAGGACAGCACATGATTGGGTTTACCCACTCACACA
>NW_010554582.1:4620-27311 GCF_000687285.1 Phaethon lepturus | reverse complement strand
CCGGCTGAACTGAGAAACTCCCAACCAAAAGAAGGGAAACATTTTGCTTCTTGTTTTCAATAAAAATTATACAGCATTTGTCTTTCTTCCCATCGAGTAGAATTTGCTATGAATCACAAATGCCTTGTGAGGCAGATTATTTCCCTGCAGCCCCCAGGGCTGTATGTCACTGTATTTGTTTTTACTGACTGACTGCACAGGTCCAAGCCTCGTTCTTCATCAGCAACAGTTATCATCTCTCCATAACATGCAAGAAGAGGAATTTGGTTCTTTGGATGGATGCTGCTGCTCAAAAACCTGCTGCATCCCAATTCTTGGGTCTTGGAGAAGGGGCTCTGTTCACTGAGCCAGGCCAGTACAGAGCCCTCCAGCAGAACCAGGTGCCCTAGGGTTGTGTACTCCACAAGGTTAGCCAGTGCAGGGCCCTACACCCAGCAGCAGCTCCCTTGGTCTCCTCCATGTCTCTTCCCTCCCTACACTGAATGCTGCTACGCTCACTCAGAGCGGCTGTCCAACTGCATCCCTGCATATTTTCAAGAGCTATAAAGACAAGCCATTTTTCAGGAGTACTGAGAGAATACGTCCTCTAGTGAGCCTGCATGACGGACTACACTGGGGGGTGAGCAGGGATGCAGTATGGTAGCACTGGGATGAGTAAAGGAGCTACCCTCAAGGAGCTCCTTCATCTGCAGACCATCGTGCACAGACAGCAAAGTGCCCTGTTTTTTCCTGGCTAGCTCACTTGCTTGTAATCTACCAAGAATTGCTCCCCTTCTTTTCTTCTTGTTTGTTACAATCAAGAAATTGAGCAGAGAAATGTTTAGCCTCACAATTTTCCATCTATTTTATGTTTCCATTAAAATATCCTGAAACAAAAAATGTCTATCAGGCATTCCAATAAATGTATTAGCATGTTATTTCTTAAAATTGTTCTAAGCAAAACTGGTTCTGTGGAAAGTTCCCCAATCATGAATTCACACATATGTATGTTTATAAGAAAGGTCTACAATGAAACAGCTTGATCATCTACCGTTACGGTTGTAGGCTAGCCTGCAGGCTGACACTTCACATTAAAAGATTTTGTTTAATAATGTTCATAACTGCCAATTTAGATTGTTTGGTTGAAGTTTCCCCACCAGGTGTCCGCCTCAGGCAAAGACTTTTTCCCCCCTGAAAACTGCAGTTAAAAATGTTTCAGTGGCTTCTAAATATGAGGTTGGGGGAAATAAGCTCTTCATGCTGATGTTAAAAGTTATTGCTGATTTTTTCTTTTTTAATACCCTCACATCTTTATGAGTGAGGACCTGGAATTTAGTTGGAGGGATGGTTTTGGGGTAAACTGCTGGACCAGTTACAAACTTTGGAGAAAAAAGTTGCGGTTTGTGTAGACTCAATAGGGATTGCTGGGCCTGGGACTGAAAAGGACTCTCCCTGCAACTGTAGTTCTTGGCTGTGCTGGACCAGGCACTACCCAGGCCCCAGTTTTCTAGCTAAGAACAGGGAGCCTGTCTCTCTTGTACTTGCACTAAACAAAATCTGCAGAAAAACAGCAGCAGGGAAGCGGAGGTTGTCGCCTGAATTCAATATGAAAAAAGGTGAAGAGAAGGAGTAGAGTGACACAAAAGTCCTGAGAACTGTGAAGGAGAGGAGACTGGTAAGCAAACAGAACTGAAAGAGGGGAGGATGGCTGAAAAAGGAGGGACTTGTTGAGTGAGAAAGCTAGCGCTGGAAAACAGAGGAGGAAGAGAGGTAGAGCTAGTGAGAAGCCAAGGAGCACAACGGTGGGCAAGAAGTGAAAACAGCATGACAAGACAGTGGGCAGTGAAGGGGCTCTGAAGTCAGAGCACAGTCAGTGAAAAACAGAATCTGACGGTACAGTTGAGGGCTGACCGCATCATAACATGTGTATACAAATGGAGCCAATAGGTTGAAGAGATGGTGGTAGTCCTGTCACTTGGTAACCTTTGACAACAACTTGACAATTTAAGCCTGTTTTTTCACCATGCTTCCTTTATTTGTAATAGGTAGGAGACTAAACTGTGTTAAGCCTTTTTTATGGCTTAGCTATTAAATCATCAATCAATCTAAAGACTAATGTGTGCACAAACTAGTTCTGGTCTTCTCTAGGTTCTGGTAGCAGTGAACAGGCACTTGTGACAAAGCGTAGATAGGTCCTGGGCAGTGAACTTCATAATTACACAAGGTCCAACACAGCACCCACAAAAATCAACAGTAATAATCTGTCAGTAACTTTAAGCCACATTCTGTAACGTGAGGCTGTCTGGGAAAAACACTTCATAGCCACAGACTTAACAGTTTTTCTCCTAGTTAAGTCAGTAAAACCAGTATCCTACTGGGACTTTGGCTTCACATTCACATAGTTCTCATTAGCATCGTTGGGTGCCAAGAACAAAGCTAATTCTAGCATATACTCCTGTGGACAAAGGTAGTGTCCTCCAATTAAGCTCCAACCTGCTTCTGATGGGTGAAGGAACAGCACATGTTCCTCTCTCACCTTCAGATAATAAAAAGACTCCGCTCCCCCATTACACACAACACTCATAAACGTGGCTTTCTAAAAAACATGGTAAGAAAACACAGAAAACCGTTACAGCCCCTACAGGACGTTGCCACCAGTGCAAACTGTATTAAAACTGAAAATCTTCTCTTTGCAAAAAACCATTCCAACAAAATTATACACTGCTCTTACTGGCAACAAAACTGCTTGTTGAAGCTGTTATTGAAACTGGTGTGGTTTTTCAGAATGAGTTCCTAACAGGCAATTTCATTGTGTCCATGGGGTTCCAGATGGCTATTGATTATGTCTATATGATACATAATGCCACCATCATCTATTTCAAAGATTAAAAAAGAAAGTAGACAGAAAACCCATGAACACTGCCAGGCAGCGCTGAAGGCTAGGGCCCTCATTTCCAGAGAATGCGCCACATGGCAGTCAATATACCTGCCCTTATGCTGGACCACCAGCGGTTCCCATTGTGAGTGAGGGAGTAATTCAGCTTCTGTTCCGAGGCAAATCGTGGCCCCTTTGCAGAAATGGCCAACAACAATGCCAGGCCTTGCCACTAGCACTCTCTCCATGGGAGTGACCAGGTTCATCAAAGTGGCATTTCTAACAGGAAAATATACAGCCCAAGGTTCTGGTCCCAAGTAGATCATCATAGCACTGCAGTATTAATAGTGAGTCCCTCAAAATGTGTGATGACCATGTTAAGCAGAAGGGCATTCAGACACAGAGGTGAAAGACAGATTTCAAGTCTCTCTTTCTCCACGTTTCTGATGAACTTTCTCAGAATACCATGTGGGGATTTCCTACTACCAAGGGTTCCCAGTCCCTGCCTAGTCATTTTAAGAAGGACTTGCAGTGTCGCTTACCCCATTTTCTTCTAGCGCTGCCAAGGGTTTATTAATGCTGTTGACAAACTTGTTGACATGCTCAAAGTGCTTTGTCATTTCTGTTGCTAAGACCATGTCAATAATGGCTTGGCGAAGGGTTCGATACTCATTCCTGTTTAAAGAAGGAAACAATTAAGAATGCTGTCTGGTTCACAAAGGGCTGCTTGCTAAAACAAGTCTAACAAATGCTACAGATCATTTTCATTGAAGAGAGGTGCTAGAGGAAGAAAGAACGGTAATAAAGACTTGGGCAGCTGCATCTATGCTGGATGAAGTATCCTTTGGTGTGCAGAGGCATATGTGCTAGAGGCATTATTGGATCTCTAGGAGAAACAGTACAAGAGCTGGGAAGAAGCAGAGGCACCAGCTACTCGGGAGGGCTGCCAAGACATGCCACACTGGCATGTTCCCAAGGCTTTCAGCACAGACACTCAGCAGTGGCTCATGCTACAGCCAAGTTTTCAGCAATACTTTTCGCTGTATCTTGAGACAGCCACGACAATGGTCACATCCTCACCCTAAATGCCTTTCTAGGGCTGGAAGAAGAACAACAGGTCCTTCACTATCCTTCCCATTGCAACAAGGCATTTAATTTTTGACTGATGCGCTGTGACTCTTTCTAACCTTGTTCTGCCCAGCAAACACCTACCTACTCAAGCCATAGCTTGTCTTCTACATCCAATGATACAAAATGATACTCCTAGACTTGCTAAAGTCTTAGGACTTACACTAAGTTCCTTAGATAAGGTCCGCCTTTTTATCCACAGGAGGAATAGAAATCATGGGATTACTCCGAAGCCTCTTCAGGACAGGCACAAGCACTCTACTGTTTCAAAAGCAAAGTTCCACAAGAGCTACAGACAGTTATCCACAAGGCACTGCCCTCCTCTAGGATGCTTGTTTACGTTATCTGGTCTTACACAGAAGACAGAGATGTTAGTGGGTAGACAAGGACCCTGGGTTTTAAGCTTACCTCTCCATGTTCTTAAATATATTGCATTTGTCATCCCGGGTGGTGAGCTGGAAAGCCAGGGCAGCATGATGGCTCTCCAGCACTGCGGTGTCATTGTAGAGAATTGCTAGCTCACTGCCAGCATTGCACAGGAAAGAATTTGTTCTTCCTGGGTGATCCACGTCATGAACTGTGGCAGCAATGAGTGCAGCAACCTCATCAATCGGATCCAAAGTTTGCTGAAAATAGAAGGATGCTTAGTTTTCCTGGCAGACTCATTAGAAACCCTACTCTGTCCATAAGATTAAGCCAAGTTGCTGAGGAATAAAAGCCAGAACTCTGCAAGTCAGTAAGGGTCAGATGTTCTACACAGCACAATGGAAAATTCATTATAAGCTTCACTGAACAGTGCATGACTTTTTGGGCCATTGTGTGCCTCTTGAATTTTGCTTTAGCTACACCTTTGACAAAGCACATCAAATAAAACAAATGCACTGTAATAAATTAGTTTGTGTTTTGTACAACAAAGAAACCACCTTCACTTGGATTTAGGGTATTTGGCTTGGAAAAAAGACCAATACTGCTAAAAATTGTCCTGTTTCCACCAGACCCCTTCATTTCTTTTGGAAACTTAATGCGTCCTAATCACATCCCACTTATGTGCTGGCTAGGTTTACAGTTTCTAAGGAATGTTTCCCATATATCCAGTTCTATAACAATAGTATCCTGGGGCTATACCTAATATGAATTCTATGAAGAATACCTGATGGTTTCCATCCATGAAAAAATTACATGACACACTGTTCTATACTTTCTGTATCAGATTCTGATTCTCTTAGCATGCTGCACTCCATGCTTTATGTCTACTTACATTGGTCATTGCTTTATATCTAATTATATCTACCCTATAATGAAATACAACACTATCTGATTTTTAAGGTTTTATACTTACGTTTTAATACTGTATTAATAGCATAAGGAAGAAAAAGCATCTCAGAAATACATTGTATACATTTGGAAACTAGCCTTTATGCTGGATTTTTGTGAAGGATCACAGATACCAAACAATTATGTTAAAAATTTTAATAAAATTAATGAGATTAGCAGAAAGAGACACAAGAGCAGAAATGTTCCCAGTTGAATCTGGGAGCAAGACAGATAATTTCCATTCCAATTAGCTTGAATTTAAGGTCCAAATTCTCTACTGGCTTTGACACTACCATTCAGAATGGTTAGACTTCATAGGTGAAAAGACAATCTCTACCCTAGTTTACACCTCCTGAAATGAATGCAGTGACTTGACTTTGATGGAGGTAGGATATCATTCATTGAGGACTGTCAAGAAGGTCTTGTGGAGAACAAGAAAAGGCAAAGAATTATTTCTGCTCTAGGTTCATAATTAGCATTGTCTGAAATACTATCTGCCATGTGTTAAGCTTTTTCCTTCTTTCTCTCAGCTGCTGCTCATGGGATTCTATTTTTGTTGTATGAAGTTAGGAGAGAGAGATTTTTAGAACAGGCTCTCCTCAGAGGGACACACTGACCAGTGCTCAGTCTGGCTGAGAAAGACCTGTGCAGATGGGAAGTGGCCAGAAACTGTAGACTATTTGACCTGTAGGACCACAGCAGTGTATCTGACACTTATTTCCTGAGTCTGACATAATAAACTTCACAGATACTACAATACCTTTACCCCCAACTTCAGGTCAAGGATTCTAACTTTGTCATCTTAACTCCTGTGGCACAGAAGTGGAAATTATTCTGAGAATACTGCTTCAATTTGGGAGCCAGAAAATTTTCCCAGGCAAGAACAGAGTTCAATTTACTGAAAAAAGGTTTTCTTGGTGTGAATTTGAGTGGCAGAATCTGGCCTTCTATATTTAGGTTAAGCTGAACTCTGGACAACAGAAAAGCAGCTGGGCTGTACCTTTCAAAAGATGAAAAGAGAATTTTGAACTTTGATGCTGCTCCTTCTGTGCAACTTTTTTTTTTTTCTCTTCCTATGCCTAGAGAGGAATGGAAATAACATTCTGGAACAGGAGGCAGCAGTCATGCTTCTGTGGCATTGAAATGAGTCCAGATCTTGTCTGGTTTTCATAGATATACTTAGGAAGACCAGCTAAACCTCTGGCAAATTGGGGGCTCAAAATAGCCACTGAAGTTCTATTCCCACCTAGCATATCGTATTTGTAAGTCAGCCTCCAGAGAGCACACTAATGAGCTGCAGCACCAGGTTAAGGGAGTTACTACAGTTTTAATGAGCTGTCAGAAGCTTGTTTACCATCACAAATGTCTCAGCCAGGTGCCCATCATTAGCTCTATCCTTAGGCAGGCAATTCAGGGTAGGAATTTCTATCCAAAAATGCAACTTAGAAATATGCAGTGCCACTCCACTGCAAACACATGCGAGCACTGTTCTAATTCCCCTTCACCAGTCTGCCCTCTGGGCATGCGAGAACAAAGGTTGCTCTGATTTATTCTGGTTGTCAGTGGCTCTAATATACTACTGGGTGTTATTGTACAACGAACTTCGACAAGTAATCTTTTTCAATACTCTCCTCCAATGCCGTCTCTCTAAGCCTCAGGGCATCTCATCCAGTGGACAAGCTTTGGAAGCACTAAACCTGTTTTACAGCCTATATTGTCCTGGGAGTCTTCTGCGAAATGACCATCGCAAAGCATAAGAGATGGCAATTTATTACATTAAATCTGTATTTGGCATGTACCGTCACACAAATAATTATGTCATTATCTCACCTATCCGAGAAAGTTTAACTATACAATGAAGTTTTGTCTTAAAATGAGGTTTTCTTATTCTCCTATCAAGAATAGCTCAATTCCTGTAATACTAGTATCCATCCTTCCACATATAATATAAGAGAGATCCTAGAACTCATGTAAAGCAGCCCAGTTCCTTGACCTCAGAGTTACCAAACTAGTTGGCAATAGGTAGACATTTGAGTCTTGGCATCTTTTTTTGAGAGATCTTCCTTTGATCACACCTGTACTTCTCACCTACACTATTTTTTATAAATGTAGACTCACCTTCACTCTTTCTTTAGACAAGAAATAAGCAGTGGCATGTAGTACATCTGCTGAATGAGTAGAATTATGGTAGGAGTTGGAGGAATGGTAGTTAGCTTCAATAACTTGTAACCATGACCTCAGAGTTGATTCTGAACAGTTTAGGAATTCACAGATTCCAAAGCGAGCAAATATTTTGAGACCCAGATAAACCAAAGGCCTGTGGAGCAAAATGAACACAAAGTTTTAAAACAAAGGAGGTTGAAAAAATATTACATAGCATAAATAGTGTAAATCTATACAGTAGTTTTAACCAATGACATGTCAGATTAGCTATAAAGTTACTTGTTCCAGAATTACAATCCAGACCTGTAGATATGTTCTGCGTACCCATTACATGCACACTCTCACAATCATGCCAGTTCCTGACACTTCCAGGAATATTAAATATTCCAGCTCCATATGGCTGCTGTACTACATGTAGCAGTATTTTGGGGCTTGGGGAGTCTATGTTGGGTAAATGTGGACTGCAGTCAAGATGAAGTAAATTAGCAAGTACTAAACTCTGTGCATGAGAGGAGGGAGGTAATCTTGGTGCTGCCACAGATTCCTAAACTGTGTTTAGATTAAGTATATCTATACTATATAATGCTGCAATCACTATTCTTTCTGCACTGCAGATCTGCTCCATTTCTTTTATGCCTACCCTATCAGGCTTCCATTGCTCATTGACTTCGCTTGCAATAGAGGATGAGAGATGGAGGTATTCTGGAAGCAAACTACCAGGCCAGAGTATGCCATTTCTAGAAGACTATAAGGGCCAAATGAACCTTCAGGCTAACCCCATCAAAGACCTGTCTCCAAAAATAGCCAACATCACTGTATTCCAGTACTCTTGCTTCTCCCAGGCCAAACTGCACAATTTAAACCCAGATAACTGGCAGGTGAATGAAGATGAGAACAGCAGTACAGAATATTTCTAATCTGAAAGCTGTGAAAGTGCAATATGTTTAATACAGCAAATAAAAAAAAAAAAGTTTTAGTCCACTAGCCTTTTTTCGAACCCAGTTCATATCGCTGTTTTCTTATTCAATACATTGTTTGTGTAAGAAGAACAGGTATAGTGGTAAATATTTTCAAACGTGAAGTCCTAAAAATACATCTTAAACCTTATTTTGGCACCTATCTTTGTTGCTTGATTCCAGATGCATCAAGCACTCTGATTTTTAGCTGCACCTGATAGGTGAGGTGAGGTCATTTAGAGCTGGATGTACATCTTTTGGCAAAAATGCCCAACAATACCGTGTCATATACTAGATTTATAATATACTGAAGTTAAATCCCCCTTAATCCCTCCATGTAGCACTGTCAGACAAAGGTCTCTCCAGGTTTCTGTGTTAGTGAACTGTAATGCACTGAAGCTTAGATTTAATGAATTATCTTGGCTTTACTACCATATGTCTGCTTGGACTTGAAGACAATACTAATAACATATTTATACCTGTGATTCATTGAAGATCACTTTAATTCTCTTAATAAATTAATTGTCTTTATTTAAACACAGCAGGAAGCAAACATAATTATAATACCTTTAATAAGAGGACAGGCAACAAAGTACCTCCTTTGTCCCTCTGTGGTCTCTCCTGATCAGTAAGAACAGAGAAACCCGTCTGGTGATCTCATGCATGTTGGCTATCTGGTGATCTCATACAAGTTGGCTGGGATAATTAATTCTTAAGTTACTGCAATGTGCACATTAAATGTTGTAAATCACACAGACTGACTATATTTTGACTTTTTTTTTTTAATTATCATATCTTGGCACTTCATTAGAAATGGAAAAATGTAGCAAAGCAAAAAAAAAAAAACACACCAAAACCAACCAAACCAAAACAAACCCACCCCTAAAGTAACTGTATGCAAATTTCCTTACTTACAATAAAATCACCTCAAAGAAGAATAAAAACCTTTTTTTTTCCCCCCCACTTTTTTTGACTCATAAAACCATGGTCTAAAATGAAGTGCATATATTTTAACTAAATGCTTGCTATTTTTCTTAGACATTGCTTTTGAATACCTTTCAAAGCTCTCACAGATCTGGGATTTTGACAAGGGTTTAGGACAGTCAATTCATTGCAGGATCTAGCCTCCAAATTAGTGTCTCGTGTAAGCTTTAAGCTAAGACAAGGCATGATACATGAAACTAGACCAAAAGGAGAACTTTTGCTAGGCATCGGAAAATAAAAACAAGGATTTGAACAGAAAGATCAATTTACAGTCTTAGTGTAAGCATTTGTTACTAATGAAGTACAGTCTATCAAAACTGCTGATCTGCTTTTGAAAACTGATGGAAAAGGTATGCCCTACTTATATATATCAGTAAATACTCATCAGTTAATCTTATGCATAAAATGTAGCCTGCCAAGATTTTAGAATAAAGACCTTCCTCTAATCCCAGAGAAAAGCAATGGGAATTCTGCTGAAAAGCCACATTTGAACTGTTTAGGAATAAAAATTACCCAGTTACATGGAAAGAAAATAAAACACGATCTGTATCAACTGATCATGTTGACTCTGTGTGTAGTTGGCCATAATTTGAATTTGAATCCCCACAGGACAAGAATTTGATTTGTAGAACTTTTTTATTCTTTAGAACAGAAAAGGAAGGCTTTTAAAATTATGTTGTTTTGTTATTATACCATATCAAAGATATATAATCTTCACTTACATCTAATGGGAATCTGCAGGAAATTGTTTATGATGAAAAAGAAGATACTTAATTGTGTTCATACACAACTAGAAATGACAACGAGAAAACTTCAAACATTTGACTTTGAAAATAACAGTAATTCCATCTTAAAAGTACAAGTAGAGAAATTAAAGAGCTCATTACAGGATGACATTTAAGTCAGTTTTCAGACTCTTGAGTCTACTGACCTTTTATGGGTGGCAGCCTCGAGTTCAAAGATATCAAAATCCCAGTGTTCTTCATTTTCCATTGCCTGTGTTATCCGTGGGGGTATGTCATTGAGGGAGATTGGAGAGATCAAACTGCCAGCGACCTGATGAGTTTCTGTTGAGGAGTATATTTGCAGATGACTATTAATACCCCCAAGGTACACTTTTACTCAGTGTACGTGTTTTCTTTTCTGTAGTAACACCTGGCAACTCTCATTTCTATAAAGCCCAGTAACACTGCAGAACAATGCTTATAAATAAAACCAAAACAAATCAAAACCAAACAATGCTTATTAAAAAGAACATCTGATCACACTTCCCCTGTTTTTTAGATTTCTTAACATGTTTTAATATCTGAGTAACCACGAAATTAAAACTTACGTTTTGCTGACAATATGTATTCATTCCCTGATAATCTTCGTAAACCATCCTGTTCAATAAAAGTTGAGAGTTACATGCAGGTCATTGTACAAAAGGTCTATAAGATGATGACACCAAATAGTAGCACAATGACTTTAGAGGAGCCTGACTACAACCTGTCACAGTCATCAAAGCTGCCTCTCCCTTATTTTTTGTGTATTGTTAACATTTTACATATAGTTATATGTATATATAGTTATATATATACTGTTAACTACTTTACATATAGTTCATAATGGATGAGCAACTGCAAAACATGGGATACAATATGAACTGAGATAGGTAAGAACTCAAATTTCTCAAGTGCAGATGGAGGTCTGGAATTACAGCCTCACATCCACCTTTGTCTGGACAACACACACACAGGTTCTGGATGCGTGCCACAAACTGGACACGGTATGTCCACATACATATGGCACATCAACAAGCAAAGGTGGGTGCTGCGAGGGAATGGATGGAGACATGCTTCTGCTCTCCTCCTCCTGGTATTGGCAGATCAGGTCACCTCAGCAGCATAAGAATCTCATGATTTGTTGCTGGGATTGCAGAGCAACAAATTATGCTGAGGCTTCCCTTCTATCAAGGAAGAACGTGTGCTTGTTTATTCTCCAGTTCAGTGCTTAATGCTGGCATGATGCCTAGACGTGCAAACTGAGGTGAAGGATTAAAACTAACAGAATGATATATGTAAAATTTACTTTTCAGCTCATAATTATAAATGCTGTGGCCCAAATCCTGCTTGCTCTTTTGATGTGTACAGCTGTTAGTTACTGCACATTAATGTTTAGTCCATGATGTAAAAAACCAGTTATTTAAAAAAAAAAAAAATTCTGAATGCACCTTACTAACAACGTTACACACTCAAAGTATAGCAGAAGTAAATGTGGATGCTATATCTGAACATGCAATGTCTGCGCTTAAAAGAATTGTTATAGCTCATTTTTATTTTCACATTTGTAAGTAAATTAGTCTGGAGCTTTGTGATTTAAAAGGAAAGGGAGTGCTACTCCTATACCTGGCTCAGTGACTCTTCAATACCATTGCTATGACACAAATCTTTAGGACACCAGATACTGCATGATTTAGAATCAAAGATTAGTTTTTTAACAAGAATTGAAATAGCAGGTGTAATTGTATCTGGCAAATCCATCTTTGAACTCCAAATGCCCTTCCCATTATGAATTCTGCTTGAGAGTCAAATCCAATAACCTACTACTTGTTCCGCTACTCAGACATAACTTCTGAACATGAAGTGGAATAATATGATTCTGTTTTCAACCGACCCTTTGCTGGAAAAAATGTTTCTCCCAGATCATTTTAAAACTCATACTATACCATATACCCTCATGCTCTGAAATGGGATTTTCTCAGCTTTTCTATTGCTCCATAAAATAGCCTTTGTTTTATTTTTAGAAAGGATTTTGTATTTTGCAATATTGTTACCTACATGTTCTGGGACCATGGACTGACTAGTCAGAATATAAATCTATGTAAGAATCAACAATTCACAAAAAAGAGAAAACAGTTGAGTTTATGGACTGTGTGTATTCAGCAGCAGAAAAGATTCACTTTGAGACTCTAATGATTACATGTATCAATATTCTTCCTATATTTTTATAATTAAGGTAACAATATATTTTGCCTACTGACTTAGTAAATTCAACCCTATATGAACCATTCAGGTGTCCTCCTGGAATTCTTGAAGTCTGTTTCTCTTGATTAGATATTTGCTGTGGTATTTTAAAGGGCAAAAACGTATTTAAACTGTTTCAAGATTCTGATAGATACTGCAAAGGCATCTTGATAGTTACAGCATGAAATGATAATAGCCCAGAGACATCTCTGAAAAGCTCATATCTTGTGAGCCTTTTTGCATCCTGTCAAATTTTTTCCTGATGTAGCCTTTTATATGCAACCTACAGACTAATGGGAAAACATATCCTTAAGACACAGGTAACATTAATCCAAGTTCATCTAGTTGTTATCAGGAGGGTTAGACTCCAGGCTCTGAAGGTTTGGGTTCGTGTTTTGCTACGTGCCCTTTGTTCAACTTTGGGTACCACACTTCTTTTTCCAATGCCTCTGTTCCTCTTTTCATAACATAACAACACTAATACATGCCTCCTTCAGTCTTTTTCTTGCCTTATTTATTTAAATTATTAATTCTGTGGAGTATGATTGTCTTTTAATACGCGAACATTAATGTTTCTAGCTCAAAGCACTCTGATCTTTCTATGGGTCTCTACGGGTACAAATATAATCCAAGAAATAGCAACAAAACATATTTTGCATTCTTTTGAAAACACATTCTTTCTATACACTGAAAAGCCCCCAAAACATGCCCTTCTAATCCAAATTAATAATACAAGCATCTAGCTATCTTTCTTCCTTTCCCATCTATACCTTTCTTAATTGAATCACGTTGAAAAAAGAATTGGTTTTCCTTTCCATTTCTAGCAAAACTAATGCTTCAAAGGGACTAGTCAATTTTCTTTCCACTTTCAGAGATACATTATTAAGGTATGTGCGCAGTTTTTCCTGAAAATTTGGCATTGTAGAGACAAAGCACATGCCAGGTGATAAAGATTGAGTAACTGGGAAAATCAGGCAGTGGAACATTAATCAATAGCTGTTTATGAGAGTACTTACTGTCATTAACCCTCCAACAAGGTCACTGGTATGTGGATCCTCATCTTTTGTCCCCAGTTGTGGAGAGTACAATTCAGTGGTTCTTAAAATCTCCAAGACCCGGTCTAAAGCTTCTGCAACTGGCATGGGACTGCTCTCTTGTGCAGCATTGATGATGTTTATTACCTAGTTTAGCATTAGACAGGTTTTGAATTTAGAATTCATTTAAGAAAGCAGACATTCATCAATTACTATGGAAAACTCATAGCAAATAAACAAAATCTACAACTTTAATCCACATGTGGGAGAAAATGAAAAGGGATCTTAATAAAACACTGATGTTTGCTACTGACTCTGGCAACAAGATTGTAGCCTTAAAGACAGTAGTCTTATTAATGACTTTCCCATTCAAAGCACAGCATCAAAATATCTCTGAATGGATTTAATATAACCTTCTTCCATTTGCCTCTCTCAATTTATTAAAGAGCTGATTTTTGCCAAATATTTGAATGGCTTCAGAAGGCAGTGTACAATGCATAAGTGAGAAGGAGGAACTCTATTCTCTCCTTCACATAGACAGAAGTCCTTAAAAAGGGTCGTGCATTGGCTGACCACATGGAGGGCATGCTACTAAGCAGGTGTAGGAGAACTTTGTTCAGAGCATCTGGCTTTTTGGAGCTCCACCAGTGGGCAGGTGGAACAGGGGAAGAAGTGGCACAAGAGGCCGGCACTGCCTTGCTCCTCAGTACTGGAGCCTTGTGCCCTGGTATTTCAGTACAGCACAACTGACAACAGCTACTGACAGTGCACAGTACCTTGGTGATGGGTGCTTCAATAGTCATGGAATGTATCCTGGCCATAGAAGAGTGCCGCCTTTGTGAGCTGCCTGTGTGGAAAATAAAGCAGAATTTGTATCCTGATTTCAGCGACAAGGCATGACAGGAGGATTCAGCCAAGAAATCTTGATTCATTTTCTGAACTGCTTACCCTGCTGTACCCATCAGAGGCAATCTATTGCAGAATGCATACACATGCTTGTTATGCTAGGGACACACAGGTTCAAAGAGATGGTTGCTGAACCCCTGATATCCTTGATCAGAGATAAGTAGCTGTAACAGCCTGGCAAAATCATGGCTTTGTTTTTTTATTTTAACTAATTAAAATGTTCAATGAAAAGCTATACATATGTGTGTGTGTAAAAACTGGCAGGCACAGGTAGGTAACTATTGCACTTGGGTTATTACAGATATATCTACTTTTGCTGCCTGATGCAACATGACAAGTCATAATGAGTCAGCTTCCAAGCTGAGGTAAATCAGTGAAGCTCCTCTGAAGTGAAGATATATGCCAAATTAAAACAGCAGAGGTTCTGGCCTATTATTCATTGGAAATTGAAAAACAAATCTTTTATATCAGTTAGCAATTTTGGTTCTGTAGAGAAAAGGCCAAGATGGGATTTTTCTGGATAATTATGTTGTGCTACCTATAAAATGCAGACACATCTCTGTTACTCTTTGTGCTGAGCAGCTCTTGAGAAGAAGAATCAACGCTATTTTTGCTATATTGGAGCATGACTGTATTCTCACTGGCACAGACCTACTTCCATGTTTCACTAGTGTATGCTGCCTAGACTAATGATGTATGCTTTAACAAAATCATGCAAGTATCAGCAACAGTTTTGAATATGTGAACATCTATCAAGTTTGGGGTGATCTAATGGGGCAAAATACAACACAGTGAAAAGAAAACAAAAATTATCTTCATATTTTTATCAAGATTAGAGGTGAGAAATGTAATCATTTGAGAGGTTTAGAGTTTGGCATTTGTACTTGAAAGTATCTGTATTGAATCTCATGAGGTCTTCCATGCAGGATGGTAGATGATAGCCTTCCGTTCTCCACTGGTTCAAAAAAAATACTCAAAATAGTTCAAGAGAAGAAAACGAGGCTGACAAATGCAAAGCTGTTCATGAATTGATGACTTGCTATTTTATTCGTGTGTGTGTATACAGACATACATACTTACCTATATTTGTATGTGTATGTATGATGGCACATAAAAATCTGAAAATATATATATATATAAAAATCAGAAAAATCTATTTGTTTAACATACCATCACTCCCTCGTGATGTTGTGGATCTGACATCTAGTGATCCTTTCCTCCTGTCTTTGTGTCTGCAGGTCTGAATATCTATGGAGAAAATGACATTGTACAATGACATTAAGTTGTGCCTAAGATGTATGTTAAAGGAACTGAAACTCAGAGAAAGCCTGATAGCAGCAGCTATTTACCACAATGCTTCAGCAGATGAAAACCAATGAAAGCTCCTTTTTAAACTCTTGCCCAGTTACACTGTCATGAACCCAGTCATGCCCTCTGGCAGAACACCCCTATGTGTTTTCACAGAAGGGATCTAACTGTGGAGGGAAAAGTTCCTCTCTTGACACAGTTACACAATTGTAGCTGTGAATACAACTTGTGCAACACACCTGAGTTCACTCAAGTAACAACTGCCACAAAGAACTGGTGGATCAAAGCAGACTGCACACTAGCAAACTAGGCAATGTATCCCAGGTCCCTTATCAACTCCAACAGATACAACCTGTGCGACCAAGGCTACCATTAACAAGTACCTGCAGCATAGATGCCAAGGATGTCTTAACTGAAGAGTTGGTATGTGGAATGATGGTGAATGGTAGTGTTGGCCATCCTCATTTCCACCCACGTGCAAATACCCCCCAGTACAGTTAAAAGCAATGCAAACATACATGCCACTAGCTATAGACCAGCCACAGCAACATGACAACTAGACGGCATCATTTCTCATTTTGTCACAGGGATCCACTACCTACAACTGAAATGTGACACTGAATCCATCAATACCGCAATACCAATTTGGGGCCCTATCACTGTATTTTCAAGGGCGGGTTGCTTTATATCACATCCAAAACAAATGAGGCAGGTAGAGAGGGCTTGTATTTACTTTCCTATTTTTCTGCCTTTTAAGCTGGATTCCCTGCTTGTTGCTAGCTAAAGAGTACTGTTCAGGCCATCCTGTGCAACTGTGGTTTTCAGTCAGATCACTAACAACGGGCTTTATTCTTTCCCCAGGTGCATTCTCCGCTTATTAGGACAGAAGAGATGTGTCGTACCTGTCTGAGATTCAGCCTGAACACGTTCACATGTCTTCTCTGCCTACAATTTAATATGAGAAATCCAGTTATTCAGAAATTGACCATTATTTTGTAATATTTAGGGCTCAAACTAAAGCAAGCATAGCACTATTTTCACTTACCTTATTGTTGTCATTGCACAGTCTACTAATTGACACATAGTGTCTAATCTTTCTGTAGGCAAAAAACAGCATGTTAATTCCCATCCGAACCTCAGCTCTAATTTAGCACTAATACACAAAATAGGTAAGAGCAACAAATTAATAGAGGACAAATTCTCTTCTGGCAGGAAGGCTCAATGGGAATGGAAAAAACCCACAGTTCTGCACATGATGGGGAACACAAAATAGAAGCATCTTTTGCAAAGATTGTCTCCTCCTCTTCCTCTCTGCCCTCCCCTCCCAGCTTCTTTTGGGCTACTGTAGGATGTTTCAGGTATGATATAAATGCAAAACATGCAACAGTGCAGTCCAACAATCAAAACCTTCTACAAGATTTAGGGGTTGAGCAATCAAACTGAAAACTATACCCTTGATTACCCAGAAACAGCTTCAAATGGGCTTAGATTGTTCCATAAGTATCAATGTATGTAATACTTATTGGTCTTACAAGTTTGGCACCTTAAGCTGAAACGTTTTCACTCTATTGATGGAAAGTAAAGAACATGAATTACTTCCAGGGATGAAATCAACCCAAACCACTTTTTTTTAGGAAGTAACTGCATGAAGAAGCTGCATGTGACCTTTCCTTCATGAAGACACACCTTTCTAAATGATTGTCTCAGCCAAGTCTGGAAGATAATGTGCCGTGCTTTTAACTAGTGTTTGAGTTGCCTTAGAGGACTTTGAAATTGCTACTGCATGCAATCTGACCCACTTTCTTTCCCAATATAATATAGAAGAACTCATCATAAATGTACCAATAACTAACATATACCTGTGTGTTCTAAATGCTCTATTTGGAGACCAAGTGGAAGTCGCACAAAAATCAAGACATGCTTGAATTTTGACCAGGATCAAAGCACACAGTGACCTCATCACATAAAGACACTCGTCAACAGCCATGAGTAGGTGAGCATGGAGTGACATAGTACAGGTGCACAGTGGAACAGGACATAGGTCCTAGTGGTCCCAAGACAATGCACAGAAAGAGAGGAGGCTGCACTTGCTCTTCAGGGAGCATTAGAAGAGTAAGAGTCACAAGTGAGCACATCTGCATCTTTGGCTCCTTTTTGGGGAGAGTTAGGAGAATTTCACTTTCCCTGCCCAGAGCACGTAAAGTTGATTTTGCCCCAAGGAATTAAATGCAGACATCTGATGCTCCCTTCCTTGCATAAGTTTCCTTTATACTCAGTAACAGGTTAATCCAATGTCTGTTGAAAGCAGCTGAACTCCAAACTGAGCCTCAACTCCAACCTAAACTATGGCTTTAGCTTTCATACTTACCCTCCCTGTCCAACAACAGGTAGTATCTTCACATTTTGTTGTATGCTATCTCCATTTTTCTTTTTCGCATAGTACATTCCTTGCCATTCCTGAAAAAGGAATTCAAGTGGAAGGAAGTTCAGATAAAACAGGAAGAGAAGCTGTAGCTTCATATGTTTTTTCATTGACGACTGCATTGACTCCTCCCAGGTTAGGAAGGTCAGTGAGAAACCATTATGCCAACCTGTCCGCCTTCACTTCCGGGCTGCACCGTCTCTCCTGCAGAGTTGGGAAGTCTTATCACTAGTTAACATTAAATATATCTGTGACTAAAAGCACTTTGGTATCCTAGCACATTTACTTTCCACACTGTCTGTTCAGTCTCAAAAAGTGGCAGAGATTTATCCTGGCTTTTTTAAAGCAAAAGAGAGCCTAGTAGAATAGCTACTGGATTCTGCCTCCCATCTGCTGACCTCTCATCTGCAAGCACTCTGGTCTCAGGATCACATTTAAGTAGACAATTTTTGAAGTATCAGATTGTCACTGCCAGTATCCTTGGTTTTTGATAAATTCATTAATGGGGAAAAAAAGACAGGGTGGAAAGAAATTTTTCATTTTGCGGTGAGAAGTCTTTTTTTTTTTTCCCCCACTGGAAATGAGACACTTCTTTCTAGTGCAGAGCCTCAGTTTCTCTTTCAACAAGACTCAGGAAATGTCCTTTCTCTCTTGTTTAAGATAGGCTTTTAAGTGAAATACTGTTAAAACAACCACTTTTGTTATGTAGAGATTTTAAATCCAGAAGGCACCACGATGGTGTAACACCCAGCCCCAAACCACCTCCCTGCAGTGGAGCCCACACCCACGCTGTGAAGCAGGAGAGCTCCCACGCCGATGCACGCAGACACGGCTAAACGCAGCTTCAGCAGACGCCGGGGCACGGGCCCCTTACCTGTTGCTCCCTCCCCATCCCCTCACCATGCTGCTGCTGCTGCTGCTTCTCAAACTGTGCTACAAATATCACAGCAAAGACATGTACCACAGCACTGGTGTCCCTCCCCGGGTCTCCCCTTGCACGTGGTGCCTGGATTAGAGTTGCCCCCTCACAGGGCTATTTAGGAAAATTCAGAGAGCGCAAAATTTGGGAACCGGGGGTCTCGCCCTTTCATTTCTGGCAGCAGCACAGAAGGCAGTTACCTTCCAACAGAGCCAGTCTTTTGTAACTTGGCAGCTGACAAGATTTACAATGTTGCCTACACATTTCCATCCCTAGAATAGTTGTTGTTGGTTCTTTTTAATAGATGCTTATTTTGAGACGGGCATCTAGCAAACACCAAGTATTAATGAATTATCGATTCCATATTGCAGATTCACTTAATACAAACTACCCATGCCAACTGCTGTTTTTCAGTTGAGTTCAACAGACCGTAGATGAAATCTTACAAACATATGTGAAAATACCTTCATGAGGCACATGATACATATTTATTGATGTTAGACTGACAGATCTCGCAGTCAATCAGGCCAGAGCACAGGTACAGAGAGAACAGTTTTGCATTTATGTTGATGGAGCCAGCAAATAAAGACTCCAGCCCGCAGAGAGCTGCATGGTGACAGGCTGTGCAGAAAAAAATATGAAAGGCTTTTCTGAGGAACTGTCAGAGAAAAGAACTTGTGCATAACAAATTGGAAAGCAAGCATAATATCTTCTCCTGTGAGTTGCATGAGGAATACAAATAAGATAAAGCAAACATCACACAATTCAATGCTCTCATAATTAAAAGTATGCATATCAATAGTTTCCTGACAACCAGGATGAGGCAGAGATGAGTAATCGATCTCTCACCCAGGTAATAAACCTGGAATATGCACAAAAGCATGAAGTCATAAAGTACAGCTTGGATAATTCTCTCATTGAAAGTGCATCCTTTTCAAGACAGGTTATTCACTAATGTATTCTTCTTAGTGAACAGATCGATTTTTCAACTTGTGAATTTCTAAAACCTGTGATACTGTGGCAGGAAATGTGTGAGGGAAAAAATCAGCACAATTCTGAGAAATAAGAGGTCCAAGCCAAACCCCTGCTGGTAGGTAAAGTTCTCCCAGGAACGGTACTTAAACATATTTTAAGAACACCATATGCTCTCTTACAGAGCCTCTGTCAGGAGTCCAACAGAGAAGAGCTACTTCACAAGACGAGCTGTCAGTCAAGCTCATCGTTATGTCTACATTACAGCCACACAAGTACAGTCATCAGTCACTTCTGCATGGCCTGATGTGCTGGGATCCAGTGCAGAGTAAAAACCATACACAGTAAAAAAAAAACCAGTTTCACCCTTTATAGAGTGAATCAACACTGAGGTTTCAAACTTCATTAAGGTAGCCATGGCATGCATCTACCCACTGAACATGCATGAATGGTAAGTAATCCACCAATTCAGTCTTCCTTTTAGATTGAGGCTTCTTGCACTAGACAGCAAAATTCAGCAAGCTACTTGTAGAAAACAGAGCAAACCAAAATAAACACAAGATGTCATGAAAACAACCTTACAGCAAGTAAGGCTGAGTTAGGAAGGAATTGCCATAGACCTTTATCATAAAGGCTGATCGCTCCCCCACCCCATCTGTAAAGATAGCTATCTTGCAAATAATTCCCAAGGAGTGAAAGCAATTGCATGTCTTGCCTGATTTATTGATAGCTATCCATCTCACTTCAGAAAAAGCGAAGCTAAAATAAAGAGCTTTGTGCCAAACTGCAGAGATGAGAGAGAGCAAGAATTCTAGTCAGATTTGCACATTTCATCTTAATGGCTCTAATCTGAATCATGCATCAGAAGCCTGAAGAAAGTACAACTTGTTTTTTAACTCCTCAAATATGGATGGGTGAAAATGCCTTTCAATAATGCTGGCTTCTTACAAATTGCAGCCAGCTGTAGTAACAAAAAATGACCTTCCAGAGATTTTTTTTTTTGCTAGGAGAAACAACATCGTGACCCAAGAATCCCTATGTACCATGCAATTAGCAACTTTTGTGTATAATGCCTATGAACTTTTGTTCGGATATACTGAACTTGCTCACAGCTCTATGTTTGTCAGCACAACTGGGGAAACGCTGCAAGAGTTCACCTTCCTAAATTCCATTTAAAGACTAGATGTTGAGTTATAGAGCTTGCGTTTTTCTAAAGATCAGAAAAATCTTGCTTTCTATTATTTTTGTTCTATTACTATGTTTGTTCAAAACAGAAAAGCCAAACCTGTTGACAGGACAGTATCACAGTAGTAGACAGCTGGCTTTTTTGGTATGCTATAACCTACAATAGCCAATATATAGCCTATTGTAATGGGAAGCAGCCTTTTAAATTTAGGGTATAGAGAAATCACAAGCCTGAAAACAACATACAGACCATGTCAGAATGATCCAGCCACAAGTTAGGCACCTCTGAAAATGCTGAAACATTTTGACACAAGTGATTTCAAACTAAAGTGCCTTCAAAAGGCTGCAGCATTTTAAAGGTTGCTCCGCACAGTTAACCTCTACTTGCAAATACTTCATGTAAGAATTTAATTTGCAATTCACTTTTCTGTTAATATGTAAATGTAAGGCTACATAGATTGCATACTATAAAATGTTCCAAAGGGAAATACCAAAAAAGATGTAAACAGAATATAGCCACCTAAACCAGCTTAAGCTGTTCCAGACAGACACGTTTAAATAAGTAGTATTTCATTAGCTCTTACACTTGGAAGTCCTAGCGACACGAATAAAGTAAGTGCAAGGAAAGAGATGGATTAGGGTTAGATTTCTATCATTCATAGAGTAAAATATATTTCCATTATTAAAGACATTTTTATCAGCACACTAAAATATTAAAAATTTGATCACTTCGTATCTTGAGAATTGATGTTGTGGATTTAAAGCCTGACACACCTAATGTATTTGAATCATAACTTAATAAATACTCCCTCCTAATATCAGTTTTGTATTACAGACATTTACTGAAATAATTTCAGTAAGGCAACAGAGGTGTGAAGCACCATAATCCAGACTACTGTCTATTGCTGGGATCTCTTCCAAAAGGCCCATACATGTAGAAATGAGCGACACATTCTTGTTGAAACGCACATGCAATCTGCACCCAGCTAGAATGCCGTTTTGTTGATGAATGCTTGTGTTAGTGCCCTGATTTACAGAGTATGAGTCATCACAACTTTGCATTGGTGCTTTTGCATCACTGCCTAGATACACAGTGTGCCATGATTCATTTTAGCACCTCACTGCTCTGTGTCAATAACATGCTGCTTCCCCACGGAGAGTCAGTATGACCCAACTAGCTACCCTGACTCAGGTCTGAGCATGGGCCATGACACAGCTACAAACACACCAATTCCCAAATCTCTGTGTGTAACATCCATGATCTTCTTCCTATAAGGTACTATGACATGCTCAATGCCATCAGAAGCATTTGCACCTCATTGTCAAAATGCAAATGAAAGCTCCTAGATGGATGGATCCTCACACTACAGCCACAACAGTCCCAAAGGAACATCATGGAGCTACCAGGCAAACAGTAATTACAGTCTCTCTGTAATGACCTCCCTTGAAGCCAGCTGCAATACCTCATGCATTTTCTTGGTGCAGCAAACATTTCTAATGGAAATCCATTAGACAGCTCCCATGTCATTAGAGAACAAAAG
>NW_010554582.1:0-4589 GCF_000687285.1 Phaethon lepturus | reverse complement strand
CCCTGCCTATCACTCTCAAGTGGTATTGCAAATGTCTCTTCTGATATTTTTACATTCTGAACTTGCAAATCAGCTTTCACATTTCATGCTAAGATACTTGAACATGGTTCTTTTCTCATTTACATCACACTGGATAACATGCGCATCCATCCCATTTCCCTTTGGTATTCCCACACCTTTTGCTACAGCATACATTATAAAGAAACACAGCAAGTCACTTATTTTCATAAAACATGTACCTCTTCCAAGCAAGAAACGAGAAAGCAGCCCTTTAAAAAATGAGCATTTTTTACTTTCTCTTCTTGTTTGAGTAAGAAAGCTCCAAATGCTAAGTGTCTGTGAAGCTGCAAGTTACATCATGTGTCATCCCTGGATAATAATAACTTCTACAGGTAGCAAATGATAAGTGATACAATGCCATACTCACCTTTCCTATCTTTATGCAGGAATTAATAGTATCTAGGAAATCAGCTTTTTTTTCATTTATAGGCACTTCTGTTAATTCCTTTCCTATTAGTTCACCTATTTGATAGCCCATCACTGTTTCAAAAGCAGGATTGACGTACTGTGAAATAAAAACAAACAAAAAACCATTCAACAGAATTCTTAAAGCACAACAGAATCCCTTTTTTTTCCTACTTCCTAAACCTAGGGATCTCTTTCCGAGCCTGAAATAGATCTCTGTATGTACTCGCCTGAGAGAGATGCCTAAATTTTTTTCTTTGTGAAGCAAAACCGTAATGTCCATGCTAGAAGAGTTGTGCAGTGTGTGTTCATGTGAGCAAAGACAGGGAAATTATGGAAACATCTGAGTATTACACAACCACAAAGTTTAGACAGACAACAAAAATTCCTGAAAAATGAGCTTTGTCAGTTCTCAAACCTATAAACCTCAACCCTACCTCAATGTTCCTAAAAATCACAAATTAGATGGTGGGATACCATAGAAATATTGGCTGAGTTACTGACATAACTGTCGTAACAGCATCCGAATGCCTCACAACTTACAATGTTTCAATATGAGAGAAATTAAAAGGGTGCCACTGCATGCTCTCTGCTCCTAAATGTTCTCCCCTAAAGGTTCCTTCCAAAAGGTTCCTCCCCTCTGTGAGAAAGCCCTGCCTGCTGGAGCTCCAGGACTCTTACACATGTTGGTTCTCTCATATTCTGGGGCTGTCAGCAGAGGGACAAAATTTGGTCTGAAAAAATAGATTTAAAACAACTTCAGGATGTGTTCTGTTATTTTTGTAAAAGGGATGAAGAAGACACATCCTTCAATGAAACTGCCATTGTCAAGATTTGGGTCAGGAGGGTACAATTTATATGCATGTTCTAACTCCCAGCGGCTTAGATTCAAGCTCTTTACTGATAATAAAATCACTCCCCAGAGCCTTCATAGTTAGGGATAGAACTAACTCCCTCATAAAGATTACATTTTTCAGGACTGCAAACCTAAGCACAATTTCTTTTCCCTCTTTTAAAGAAATTTTGAAGAGAGGATTACATTAAAAAATGGTTGGCCCACAAATTCTGCTGCATCAAACAGTATCAGATTTAAGCAAAAAAAAAAAAAAAGCGTACTACCTGTATTTAAATAGAACATCAATTAGATTTGCTTTTCAAGAGCATCAAATTAACATACAGTATTTTTGGAGAAGAATACAAACCACTGTCTGCATTCATTCATGACATAAAAGAATCATTACAAAAAATAAAAACAAGAGAGTAAATCCTTATTCATTCAGAAACAACAATCTCCCTTAAAATTGACTTGATTTATGCAAGAGATTTTAAATGGAGAAAATTCTGCTCTACAGCCAAATTCATTCCAGTCTTTTTAGAACCATTAAGTTAGGTTAGATTGTTATACTGTAAGAAAGAGTAAATGTAATCATGATGAAATAAAATACTGTCAGCCCACAGAGCAATTTTCTGTACTTATAAAAATAACTGGAACAAACCTGTATTACATGGTCTTCACTTGTGATCTCAATGGCTTCTTGACTTTTCTCTAATGCTGTAAATAATGAATTACACGCCCTGGAGACAAAACAAAAAAAAGCATCTGATTAAGTTTAATCCATGTAATTCTTATTGTATATGACAATAAGGTATTGCAACTCTATACTGAATGAAGTTGTACTTTAATAATTAACATTTTCTTCAACTAACATTATAGAATGTCAACTGACATTCTATAATTAACTACAGTACAGTAAAATAAATACTCTTTTAAGGATGTGGCTGAATTGGCATTTTTTTGTTGATAATGTTTTTGGTAAAATTACCTTAGTTTGAATTGTGCCTGCACCTCTCCAAATTCCAGCTGAATCAACTCATTGTAACAGGCCATTATATTAGAATTTTCTACATATCGCTGCAAATGAAAGGTTAGAAATATTTCATTAATACACATTTCTGTACTCAAGAGTATGAAGCTGTTTTCTTTTGCTTGATAAGGAACTAAAAAGGAGTAGATATCCCAAAAATGATCATGTTGTAACACAAGCAACACGGGAAGATTATTTTCTGGGACTAGTAAAATTCTTCAGGTTACTGCATTTTGAAAAGGTGACAGATCCTCATGGCAATGAGGTTCAACCAATTTGTTTATTCTCTGTAATTGTCAGCATAATCAATACATTAAAAAATGTACTTTTCATGACGTTATATTCTTCCATGCTACTTATTTAAAATAACAGTGAAAAAATTATGTTGTGTCTCAAGTCATCAAAATTTGAGATGAGTTTCCAATTGCTAATACTCCAAATTATATACATAGAAGAAAGCAAAACTTCCTGACAAATATACCTGCCATTGGATACAATCATTCATTCTGGGGCTTGTATATCAATGACCTCAGTATCTTTGATGTTTTTTTTAAAACATCTCATATTTACCAGGTATGAGCCTGAATGTTAAGTCTTTGTTCCTGCTAAACTGCCACAGACATTGATAGTTTGGGAGGAAAGATCGATTATCAAAGGTAAGCCACATCAAGGCTGCTAAACAAAATTTTCTACGTTTTGCCATTAGCCCTATCTCCAAGGCTCTGATCCATAAATAATTCAGAACCCGTGTTGGATTACTTATGTGCCCACTGGAATGACTCTGTACATGTAAGTACAGTTATTTTCAGGCTCTAGCATATCCTGCATTAGGACCTTAGTACAAAGAAGCAAATAAGTGCAAATGGACTGTGATGGGATAGCAAAAAATCTGGTGAGTATGCAACCAAATACTCTGAATCACACTGTAAATCATGCACATTTTTGTTCCGTTGTCAGCTTAAAGCAATCAGGAATCCACTTAACTGACACGCTAATAAGCACCTTTCCTGCTTAATTGGAATAGTTGCCAAGGAACAGATTCAATGTAATACTTTTCAGGTGTCTCCAAACAATAGATAATAGCACTTGACAGTGTCTGGAGCTTGTTTACAGATGTGAATTGGCGTTTGATAAAAGAGATTTCCCACAGCACATTCTGTTGTTCACTGCAAGCTACTCTCTGGCTCTGCTACAGTCACTTGTCAATTTTGTCAATGTCAACTTTTCAAGCAGAGCATCATATATTTACTCTGGTGTAAAGTACAAAAGTCTCAGCACCACTTCTTATATTCCTGAGAATTTCCACCTCCTTAGTCAGTGCTATTCTAATTCTACTGGTATATGGTAGTTCAGAATTGGGATATATGTAAGAATGAGCAGCATGAACAAGATTTACAGGTTGAATTACAACAGAAACGGTCACTGACAGCCAAACTTCAGGATAGTTTCTTGCACGACAATTTTGAAATGTCAGAGCAACCTAGTGGAGTATAACACATACATACCCTTGTAAAGCCAGCAGAGATCAGGGGCAATATTGATGACTCTTCACGATCAGCGTGCCTTTTAAAGAAGGATTATAAAGTCAGAGATTATTTCTGTAATCAACTGAGACCCAATTTCACAAGCCATTGACATACCTGTAGCCCAATGTCACACTAAAAGCTAATATGGCTAAACCCTTACAGGATCTATAAATAAAACTTACTTTCTGTGTTTTTTATAAGCTTTCATCTTTGGCATGGATAAGCCAAAATGTTATTTTCCTTTTTGCATGTAATGAGCTGCTTACATCACAAAAAAATAATGCTTCAAGAAAACAAATTAGCTACCTACATTGCTGGACTATTCCTGCTTTTTCAGTACTGGATTCTTTGTTGTTTATGTTGTCCTTAGTCAAAGACGCACTTGAAAGTCCACATGGCCAAAGTTTTAAGAAATTACTTGTTTATCTGAGTGTACCAAATCTTAGATGGGCAGCTCAAGATGCCTGAATGAAGATGGATTTTCTAGTGTTGCCTACCCAGTGGTCTAGTCTAGTTCTAGTTCTAGTAGGTCACTTCAGTATGACATACTCCTAAAATGAGATATCTGAATAATTTTTTAAAACTTGGCTATACTAACTGTTAAAAGACATTCCAACATACGTGAATGTATGGCTGGAATCTGGAAGAAAGGCCATTATGTTAAGTTTCTGTAAATGAGCTGATGGAAGCTGATCAGGCTTAGCAGATCACAGAATCACTAGGTTGGAAAGGA
>NW_010554581.1:2103-3757 GCF_000687285.1 Phaethon lepturus | reverse complement strand
AGAGAGAACTGATGGCAGCGGGAAGAGGTACTGCTGTGAGGCCCCTGCTCCGTGCTGTGTGGGGCATTTGCAGCTCAGGACCCCGCTTTTCCCCGCACCTTCAGGACAGCCGACTCTTTGAGGCCGTAACACAAATCTATTTAGGCGCCTTTTGGCATTTTCCAGGCTGCGATGGAGAAGTTTCATTTGCAGTTGCTTTTCCCTCACTCCTCCCCTGCACCACAGCCACTTCACTTGCAGGAGAAGCCATCCTTATTCTTCACAGCAAAAGGAAAATATTTTAACGGCTGTGTCTTGCACTGCGAGGGGCTGAGGGAAAGCTGCTTCTTTCCTCTGCGGGGAGGTCTGGCAGCTTGGCTTTGCCAGGGAGGGACCGTGGAGAGTGAGATAAATCAGCCTGTTTCGAACCAGTGCCCGGTTGCTCTCAGCACACTCGGGTGGCATCTGCTAGGATTAACAAAGCTCCCTCAGCCACGTCGAGACGTCGCTGCGCGTTACGCCCTGCCCTGCCTGCCAGGCCCAGGGGCGCTTGCTGGGATCACGTCCATGAAGGAGACTGAGAACGTCTTTATTGAAAATCAGGCAGCAGAATCTGCCAGACAAAACAAAGTGCTGCTGTCAGGAGGAGACGGGGACCCAGGACTGCTGGGTGGGACTTCGTTCTGCGAATCCCAACCCGCTGCTTTCAAGTACGCACAGCCCCAAACTGCATCGTGCGTAGATGTCGGGACAGGACTCCGGCTGGGGAAACGGGGCCTGAAGATGAGTATTTGGGGAACTTTAATGTCGGCAGAGCTTGCAGAGTCCCTGGCTTGCGTGGGCTCGGTAGCCTGTGCCCTCACAAGCGTGGAGGCAGCTCGGTCCTGGGGCGACTGCGAATTGCGTCGGAGCTAACGGGCAACAGTCTTGGCCAGCTG
The DNA here is from genome assembly GCF_000687285.1 of Phaethon lepturus. Taxonomy (NCBI): domain Eukaryota; kingdom Metazoa; phylum Chordata; class Aves; order Phaethontiformes; family Phaethontidae; genus Phaethon; species Phaethon lepturus. The sequence goes on along the minus strand of NW_010554581.1, from coordinate 2,840 downwards.
AGCCCCGCTTAACCCTGGCTCCGGGCAGAGGGGCAGGGGTTCGGGCAGGGGCTTTGCGCTGTGCAGGCACAGGTCCGGCACCGCCAAGCCTGGGCTGCCTGGCCGCTTTCTCAGCCGAGTGGGTGATCCCCACGGGGACACTGAGGGGGACAAAACAATTGCCAGCGCTCCTGGGTGCCGGTCCTGTCAAGGAGAAACTTTGGAGAGGGGAGGAAGGAGGAGTCTGTGTCTACAGTTTGCCTCACGGTAGAGAGAGAGAGGATCCAGTCAGACGTATTATTTTCAGCATACGATTTGCCTGGCGTCTTGGTTTTTTTTTTCTTTTCCATCCAGCTTTCTTCTCTAAAAATTTCAAGGCTGCTTTTCTTTTTTTTTTTTTAAGATTGAAGGTTTTCACACAGGCTGGGCTTGCTTTGCCTTTGTTTCCAGGGGCACCTGAATCGTGACGAGATTTTTCTGCCAAGCGTTTAGCCATGTGAGCTGAATGTGGGGGCTAAAAATGGAAAAACGGAGAGTTTCAAAAATAAAGGAAAATCAGGCTCTTATCAGAGCTCCCTGGCTGCTGCTCAGGCACAGAAATAAACAACATGGATTTTGTCGAACGGGGGACTCAAAAACCAGTGAAAAGCACTTGTAAGCTTTCTTTATCCGTCGGAAAGAAATCTTCACCGCCCTCCTTCCCTCTCCCAGCTCTTGGCTGCGGCCTGCAAGTCGCAGGCAGGCGCTGGGGCTCCGCG
>NW_010554581.1:0-1859 GCF_000687285.1 Phaethon lepturus | reverse complement strand
CGTCGCCGTGGCCGATGGAGGCTTTGCAAACCGCTGGGTGCATTAATGCAGCTTGTGCATTTCTTTCTGAATCCGAATTCAGCCCGGCGGTGCCAAGAGCCATAGCCTGGCACAAGAGCAAAGCGACTCCGGGGAGATTTCCCCGCTGCAAAACTTGCGTCTTCTCATTACATCTTGCCACTGGCCCCGTGCTGGAGTAGAGGAGTTTGTCCGCCTGCCTGTGAGCTTTCGGAGCGTGTCCTTGAAACCGTGTCTCTGTTCCGTGGGTGAAATCTAAATCAGTCTCACAGCTGCGTGTGCTCTAGGCAGCCTCCTCCGCCAGAGGTGCGTTGGTTTTGGTTTGCAGTGGTGTGCGAGTGAAAGGCAGGTGTGCCGGGTGTCCTTGATACCCTCTTCCATTCCTAAGCATTCTTTAAATCCGGGTTGAAGCAGAAGGAAGGGACCGTTAGCTTACAAGGTGGACACCCACCCCTGCCAGCCTGACTCTGGGCACCCCGGGGTGCATCTGCGTCGGCAGCCTGGGCGTTCATGCCGGGATGTTTTCCCAAGGGGAATTAAACCGTGCAAACAAAACGCTGAGCAGGCAGCAAACGGGGTCACCGATGGCCTCATGTGCACAAGCTCCTGGTGGCCTGGCCTCGCTGCTCCTGCCTCTCCCGTCTCCCATCGCCACGGGAGGGCTGGCAGGGGTGGGCGAGCGGGGCTTTGCCTCGTCTGTACGCACCGCCTTCGCTTTCCCATCTGCTGCCTGGGACAGCTCGTGACGTGTTTCTCCCTCTTTCCGCAGGCCCAGAGGAAGCAGTTGTGGGTCGCCCTCATTGAGAAGGCTCTGGCCAAGCTTCATGGTTCGTACTTTGCCCTCCAGGCGGGGCGCGCTATCGAAGGCCTGGCTACACTAACGGGTGCCCCCTGCGAGAGCCTGATGCTGCAGGTCAGCTCCACTAACCCTCGCGAGGAGCCCATTGACACTGACCTCATCTGGGCCAAAATGCTGAGTTCTAAGGAGGCTGGGTAAGACAAGGCAGGAGAGCACCGTGGCAGGAGCATGGGCGCTCGGAGAGGGGGGCGAGGGGGGCCGCTCTCGTTTGTAGAGGCTCAGAGGAGAGGGGCTAGTGCATTACCGAGGGCGGAGACCACCGCCCTTGGCATTCACCTGGAGCATTGGCAGAGCTCCCCCTCTAAGCTCTGAGAAATTATTTCTCCTTTGTTTAATTTTCCTGTGAAATCAAAATCCTGGTGGGCTTTCCTGTGCACGTTTACTGCTGTCTTGCGGGAGTTTCGAAGTGGCTGGCATTGAGCCCGCTTGCTTTGCTTTTGAGGGGGTTTTTTTTGTATTGTTAAGTGCTTGACCCTGCACGTATCTCCCACCCATACACGGCGTCTTTGCTGGCCGTACCTGGGCACGACTATAGGCAGTCTATAGGCGACAAAGACTATAGGCGACAAAAGCAAAGACCTCTTGGTCATCGCTCCAGCAGGAGGAGCAGGAGGGCAGTTAGGTTCCTGGGCTCTGCGCAGTGGGAATGGGAGTGATTTTTGTTGGGACGGCTGAAGGCAGGGTTGCTTCTGCCAGCCTGCAGTACAGGGCCACGTGGAGGCTGATCGGTCCCGGCACGTGGTGTCCCCCCAAACCTGGCTGGCGCAGACCTGCCGCCTCGAATAGTCCCCCCAGAACGGGCCTTTTAGGGGTGTCTCCGTTTGCCTGAGCCCGGCCAGCCAGCAGAGACGGGCAGGGCCCCGGGGCCTGGCAAAAAACGGGTGAGGTTTGGGCAAAGCTCCGCGGTGCGTGGACAGAGCTTTCTGCCCCGCAGGCGCGGGCACTGCTCAGAGCAGCTTGCCGCGGAGCCCGGGCTGGAGGG
>NW_010554580.1:0-32643 GCF_000687285.1 Phaethon lepturus | reverse complement strand
CCCCCCCCCGGGGCTTTGGCTTTCTCCTTTCGGATCGGGAAGCGAGCGATCAAGTCAATAAAGTTATCCCCATAGGCGCCGAGAAATAAACAGGCTAAAAACAATAGGTCCTCATTTCTCAGTATCATCAAGAACTTAGGAGGGGGAGGGAAAAAAATAAAAATAAAAGGAAAAAAAATTTTAAAAAGAAGCACCGGAGCGAGCCTTTAAAATCAATAGGAAAACAATGCCAGCGGCATTGCAATATATAAAGCCATCTGTTCACGATTTCGCTCTCCTTTTATTACAGGGATCACAACAAATAGGGAAAACTGGTTCTTGAAGAGAAACCGGCATCAGACACTAGCTCTGATTAAATAAAATTAAAAAAAAAAAAAGAAAAAGACGGGGAGGAGGAGGAGGGGGGAAGAATAATATTAAGAAAACCTGTATGGAAAGGCGACAGAAGGAAAAAAATCATCCATAATATTTGGCTGTGCTGGAAATGCTGACTCCCTTCCTTTGAATTTGACCAGTGATGCAGCAGAAGCGCTCTCCCACTCGCTCTCGCTCCCTCTCTTCTCTGAGACTGTTTAAGAACATTGGCTGGAAAATCATTTTCTTAGAGCAGTTCCAGTTTCTTCATCCATCGCGTCCAGTGCTTGGGAGAGATTAATATGTTCAACTGAGATCAAGTCTGGGTGGCTGCTGTATCCGAGCTGGGCTTTTGCTTTGGCTTGGGTTGGTTTTTTTTGGCTGCAAAACTGTCTGATGGCACAACTGCAACATAAAGGTTAAATATGGCACAGAAAAAAAGAAGGGGGGGGGAGGATTAGAGGAAAGAAACTAATATAAAGCAGTAGAGGTTCTTTTTAGCAAAGAGGTCCTGTCTTTGATCTCTGCTGGGTCTCACAGATCTGCCTTTTAGAGAGAGAGAAAGGAAGAGAGAAGGGGGGAGAGAAGGGAAGGAGGGGGAGAGATCTTTGGCAGGTGCAGAGTGAAACCCTCTTTCAGCTACGCTGAATTCTGGAGACTGGTTGGACTAGTAGCTCTGCAGCTCCAGCTTTCAGTGGGTGTGTTAAATATTATGAGCGAGCCATGATTCCTGCCTTCCTCACGTCATAGTTAGGAGATTGGCTAAATAAACGCTACAGTGATAGTAACAGGAAAACCTCAACCAAAAGCTTTTTTTTTTTTTTCTCCTCCTCTCCTCCCTCCTTCCCAGCCCCCTTTTCATTCTACTGCAGCTCCAACCGGGGCAAGGAGAGGGCGTCTGTTCCACAAAGCTTTGCAAAATAAAATTTAAAAAAAAAGAAAGGTGGTAGCAGAGAGAGGAATCTGCGCTAATAGCATTGCAAAGTAGGAGCGTGGTCCGTGTGCCCAGGCTGGGAGCAGCGATTCTGCTCTGTCATTGCCTGGGCTGGAGAGCGGCCGGCCGCCCGCTCCCCCTCACCCGCCCGCTCCCCCTCGCCCCCAGCCGCTCGCCGGAGCAAGGTCAACACGGAAGGCTGTGCGCTTCGCTTCCTCCGGAGGAACAGTCTTTATTTTTAATCCGAGATCCTGTGGGCTGTGATAATCCGTGAGCGTGCTGCGGGGTAATCTGCTGTATCTCCTGCTGCCGTTAGCTGTGCAGTCAGCTCCGTGGTTGGGTGGCCAAATGGCTAATGGAGCTGATGGTCCCTGGGCCAAGGCAGCCTCCAGAGCCCAGCAAGTGCCGTTGATGGTTGTCTAAGGTTGAAGGCAGTCTGGAGAAAGGGACAAGCCACTCCAGTGGCCTTCAGGTGATCAGCCAGGGATTCTCTGGGCTACTGATTTTGTCTTTGGGCCTGGGGTGCCCTGGATTTTATGGTCCTTAGAAGGGCTCAGTCGTTGAGTGGGGTTGCAGTAGGAATGACAAATGCGCTCCTGCCTACCCACCACCACCTTTCCACAGAATCGTCTCAACGCTGGTCGTGCTGGACCATTTTTCCTTGGATTAAGCGACATTAAACTATTTATTTCCCAAAAAAAGTATTTTTTCCCCCTGAGGCTCCATCCAGAACTGTTCTCTCACTGGGCATGTCTGCACTCCCCTGAAGCACATCCGCGCACTGTTACTGTGTCACCATGTTTTGCACAAGGGAAGTCACAGCTTTTCCAGTGGGGAAAAAAGAATTGATGAAAAAAAAGACCTGACAGGGCCATGATCCTATGGACTGCTCTGTGCCTTTATGGAGGAACAAGACTGGCTGTCCTAGGGGGACCTCATAGCAGCAGGGTTCAGAGGTACCGCTCACTGTAGATGCAGCAATTTGATTCCCATGGAAGCCTTTATGTCACCTTGGATCCTTCAAGTACAGGTGTACTTAATCATAGCAAAACATTTTGCTATGGAGCCAGAAGCAAGGCTTTCCATCTTTTCCCACTTTTTCACCAAGATCAGTCAAAAGGCGTCTCGTCAGTTGACTGTGAGGACGGTAACGCTGGTTCCTTGTGTGCTGTTGCCTCCCACCCCTGCTTAATAGCAAGTCTGTATGGTTCTGTTTGGGAAACTGAGTTCAGTTCATAAGTTAACTACCTCTCTATGCAGTGAGCTAAAGTTCAGCTGATTTTAACCTACGTTTAGCAAGTTGGTATTTTAGGTCCATCAGGAAGAGCCTTGCGGTTTTGGTTCAGCTAGAGAGCGCACCACTGCTGGAAGGGGATATGATACGTGTTGGAAGTGCAGCATGAATGGCATGTGGAAGAGTATCTGTTTCTTTGGGGGCTTCGGTGGGGGATTTGCCTGCCTGTGGCTGCAGCCTTTCTCCTGCTGAGCTTTTGGTGCTGCCCGGTAGGGACACCAGCTGAGCTGGATTATCAATCAAGCCCAAGGAGACAAAAGGAGGCAGGTGGGAGCTAGAGCTTGTGCCTCGGGGAGTGGAGTGATGGAGGAGGGCAGCCAAAGCTGGTGTCCCAGGAGGGGGTGAGTGCAGGGTACGTGGTTCCCTGTGTATCACTTGTATTCCCTTTGCTTGTGGCTTTTTTAAGGGGTTCTGGGGGAGCTGCATGTAGCATTTTGGTAGGGATAGGTATTACGATGCATTATCTGCTTTAGCATGGCACAATAGGGTTTGTAGGCTATAGGTTGTAGCTATGTGTTTTTTTCTTAGTGTTTGACCTACTAAAGCTGAAGGCTGTGGTATTAGATGAGTGGTGAGCCTCAACATGTATGATGAAGAGAAAGTTGCAGATTACTTAAATGAGTTCTTTTAAGTTAAAGTTGTGTGAATTCTATTAATTTGCAGTAACAGAATTTTGTGTCAAACATGTTATTCTACATGCAAGAGTTATGTAATGAAATTGAGATTAGCTTTGAAATGTAAGTAACTAAATGTAATTATGTGACTTTTGAAAGCTGAAATAGCAGTATTGTGAACAAGCCAATGATTCCTTGAAACTACTTTTTTTTTTGTTCTCATCAGTATGACCTTTGGTGTGTATGGCTATCCAGTTAAGTATGGTTTCATCTAAACTGTCTGCTGTGAACTGAATCTCCCTAACTCTTCCATGAGCTTTTTGTTCTTTGAGCCTTTCAAACATTTGAGTTTTATCTGAAGATGGGGGATTGGTGGATGTACCCTGTTCCTCTCTGTATCTGACCTTTGTGGACAAGTTTTGCCACGACCAAAGTTCCCTGGAGATGTGAATAAAGGCAAGAGAGAATAAAGTCTTATCTCTCTGCATTTCTTCCCTCATCTTTCTACTTTTTTGTGGGATTCAGAAGAACTAAGTCTCACTCTTGCAAGATTATACCTACTACTTTTTGGGGAGCTTTTCTATAGTGTAAATAGGACCCATATACTAGTGAAGTCAAAATGGCAATTTTGAAGTTGAAATGGCAAATGTCACCAGTTGGAGAATCCACTGTGGTGATCTGCAGTGGAGTTGGGGCTCTGTTGGCCCGCAGCTAACTGCTTTCAGGTGCCCATTAAGAGCAAAGGCCACCTCACCCCAGTTTGCTTAATAAGCAGTAACACCTGCTTTCAACAAGCCTGGTTAAAAAGACCCAGGGGGTCTTTCAATGCGCTGTTCTCAAGTACCTCTCATTCTCTGGTGATTTAGGGTGAAGAGTGCTGGTAACCCAGATGTGGGCAGCAATGGTGGACCACTCCTGCTGTGATCCTCCCTTGTACCTCCTGTGGGTCACTTGGGCTGGTGTCACTCTTACATGGGCAAGAGGATGTCTCTCAGCTCTGGTCCCAGCCTTCCCCGCCTCCTCAAAGTCTTGGGAAACATCTTACAAACTGGTTATTTTGGGCTGCCTTAAGTGTGAAGTCCTCTGTTCTGTTGACAGTCTGCAGGTATATTTTTTCCTTAAATTGCCTGATATCTTTCGGGCTTCAGTCTTTCCCAGCAGGGATGAGCAGCTGCTGTTGCCTGAATCAGATTTTTTTCTGACGTTTTATTTGATACAATAAAGCAAGCTTTAAAGGCAAATAACATCAGATAATTCTTTCTCAACTTCAGAATCTACAAATGCCTTTACGCATCAATGTGGTCATCTGTGAAATAAGACACACTGGCTAGTTGGCAAACACTAGCAGAAAGCGAGCTTGTGGCTTTGCTTTGGACTAAGCGGCAATGTGTAATTCTGTTTCTGAAGCCTTTCTCCCTCCATCCTGGAGAGTGTCTGCTAATGATCAGCACCAGCAGTATGTTACAGCCCCTCTGTGCCTCTGATTGGTAAAGCAAGGGACTGAAGCCAAGACACATCTAGCTCTTCCCTCTCCTGTGTGGGCTCCATCTCTAGCACATCTCAATGCAAGGAGGATAGCAGCCTCCTTGCTTTCCCATTGATCTTTCCCGTGAAGAGGTGCAAGAATACAACCCTGCTCCTGTTTTGGAGCCACTGTGCCTTGGCTGTGAGGGAAGGGGCTCCTCCTGCCTCTCCAGCCCTCTGTGTGGGAACACAGAGTAAGTGATAACCTTCCATTAGCATTCCTGTTGGTGGCCCTGTGGGGCTTGCGGGGAGCCTGGTGTTTGAGCCAGGCTGGAGGTGGGAACCTCAATATCTGCTGGGTTGGGAGGGCTGAGGTGTCTTGTGGTCAGGAAGCCATGGTTTGTAGACATGTGAAACTACTGAGATAAGTCAGGAGCTGGGCTGCAGGTCAGGATAGCCTGGAAATTGGGCAGCAGGTACAAGATAAGGATCAGGCAGGCTTGGGCCAGGTCTAAGGGCTACCAAAGCTGGGGCAGCTTCCCTGGACAGCCTTGTTGCTGGGTCTGGACAACCATGAGCTTGGTGCAGGAGAGCTTTTGTGCTTGTGCTGGGGTCTGGCGTATGTGTGACCCACCCCGGTAAGGAATGTCTCCCTTTTCCTGCTGCAAGGGAAGAAATGGGGATTTGTGTCCAGCCAGCTCTGCCTCCCTGTCTATGTACCCTGACGCTCTGGGCCCCTCACTTTCGGTGCAAGTGCAGTGTTTGTATGCCAGTTACCTCGCCCTGGTTTCAAACATTTGCCTTCGACTTGCAGTTGATGGGAAAACAAAAATTTTTGGTAACTGCTGACTGTTGTTCAACCTCTTCTTCAAATAAGCTTTTAACTACAGAACTTGTGTGTCGAGCCATAGGGTCTTTGTAATAACGTCTGATTTGAGTAGTTTCAGAAGCTGTTTATTTTGCTTTCCAAGGTCTTGGGCTCAGTAAGAAATATGTAAATATTTCTTATCTAAACTCTATGCCTTCATATTGAATTCCAGTATGTGGCAAAGAGCATTTCATTTCTGCTGTGCTGTGTGTTGGACCAGCATTGCCCCTATAATTGCTAGCATTATGTAAACAAGGAAATAATAAGTTCTTAATGGAATATTATGACATGATTAAGTTATTGCATACAGCTCACTTCAACAATTTCAATGAAATAAAGTCTCTTAAATCAGTTCTTTATTTTCTTTTTTGGCCATTGAATTAAAATCTTTCCTCTGTTTTCTTGGAAGTATTTGAATGTTATTGGAAATTTCACATTGAATTACTACAATCGCAAGCCAAGATTGCTTTGGATCTAACAGGCCTTTTAATTTGATATCACAAATTAATGCTAAGCATGTTTTTTGCAAGTTCTACGTTTGCTTTTATTTAATAATACAATTAAGAATTCAGGAGTGCTTATTGTCGTATATCCTGGCATTTTTTCATTGTTTTGTGCATGAATTAATAACTTATCTGCTGGTGAAATCCGTGTAGATGTTTATTTTCCCCACTTTTGTCTGCCTGCCTCACTGAGCAGCGACAATGGTCAGCGTACGTGACAATGTATTCGGGTAAATAAATGAAGCATGGTTTTGGGTGAGTAAACATACCTAGCTATTTTCCATTATAACGGTTTACAGCCTTCTGATGTAAAGCCTGAATGCAGCAGGGCAAACGTGCTATCAGGCCTGACTTACAATTTTCAATCAATGTAATATTTGTATTGTTACTTCTAATGTGAAAATGGATTTTTCTTCCTGAAAACATCTACCTATGATGCTGGAAGTCCTGAGGGCATCACATGCCTTGCTTGACCCCTGCGGTGATGCTACCTAGGGTGCTCTCTCTGCTCTCCCTCTGAAGATTCATGTGCTGACCCAGTTTATTAGTACTTTGCCAGTGTGATCTGTGTTTTTAAGGCAATCTAATGAATACTGCATATTAACCTTCCACACTGTGAAAATCACCTTTATTGCTAAGGAATATACTTGGTACTGAACAGAAGGCAGTTCCATAAGCTGGATTTCGTAGTCAACTTCTTGTTGATGTATGAAGGATCAGTGATACTGGTTTCAAGTGGTGTGCTAGTGTTGTGGTTTTTTTTTTTAAATAAAGCAAACTAATGTTGTCTTGGTTGCCTTCCAGCCCAGGATTTTATTAGCTACATGATATTTTTGAGCAAATCTTGACCAAATCTCCTCTCCCAAATCAGGCAGTGTGGCCAGCCATTCCTTCCTGTAGTGGCTTTGCTAAGGTGGGCTGGAGGGGTGTTTGGCTGCAAGCTGGAGCTAAATAGTGATGAAAGGAGGGAGATGTGATAGGCTTCCCCTGTTTACCAGCAGAGCTGGGCAAGGGGTAGCTTGTCCTGGAAATGCATCACTAGCCTTAACTGATTGCAGAAAGCCAAACCTTCCAGCTTCAGCCTTTTGCTTTGAGTGTTCCTATTCTTTAATTTGGGATACAATATTCTGGATGATCCAAAAACCTGGGGATTGCTTGATAAACCTGTTGAAAGCAGAGAACTCATTATTATATTAAGGCAATGAATTGGAAGGCTTTTTCCTGCCTGCTTGTTACCTCTCAGCTGTTGCTGCTGCAGATCAAGGGTTAGCTCCTCAGCTGGTATCAGCTGGCCTTGGTTTCAATGAAATGCCATCTAATTATATCAGCTGAGGATCTGGTCCACAATGCTTAATTCTTCTGTTGGCTGGAACAAAGAGCTGCCTGGCAATGCAAGAACAAAACCTGTTGTTGTTGCTCCAGCAATGTGACTGGCCTGTGGAGGGTCACATTTGCTCTAGTCATTCAAGTGGAGTAGTAAGCTTGCATATAGCTATGTTACGGAGGGGCTGACAAATTACCTTAAGTGGTAAGGTGTCATAAAGAAAACGAGCTGTTAAGAGGTTGTGTTCTTATCTAAAAATGATTATTTAAACTAAGTCAAAGTAAATTATCTTGATGTGTGTGACATACGAGCATACACTACTTGAGTTACCATAATTTCATCTTCCTATAACAACTGATTCCTTTAAAAAGAATTGTGATCAAATAACCTGTATTCCTTGTGGACTTTCTGAGTTCGGGTAATAGTGCATGAATCTTTTTAAAGTGTATAAAACATGGCTTGCTAAATTACACATAAAATCATTTTGTGGATTCATTGAAATTGATGGAGATTTATGACTTATGCCTGGAGAAAATGTGTCCTGATGCTAAAACAAGACGTAGTTACAGATGCACACAGGGAAGCTTCTGCGTGCTGCAGTGTGCAGTCGCACGCAGACCCATTTGAGTGCATACAAAGAAATGAATGCATGCATGCACACATGAACAGTTTAATTGTATACTGAAAGCTCTTCTGGGAATTCTCTTTTTGTTGCTGTCTAATTTTGATTTGTATGGATGTTTTGACTTCTTAACTTGAGCTTTTTTCCTCTTGGCTGGCTAAATTTTCAATCAGATAATTTTAAAAAACCTGAGGAAATAAGAGAGCAAACCACAAAGACATTTTAAGCATGCCACAGCCTGAAATAGAAATTAAAATACTAATAAAGAACTCTCATGAGAGTCTTACAGCTAGGCAGTGTAACCCAACAGGCTGCAAATTACTCTGCCCCCAGGAGACACCAGGACTCTCCCCAGCCTGGATGCTCCCTGGCTGTGTGATGCTGGGAAGTTGCTTTGGTTCTGTTTCCTCATCTGATAGGGAGGGTACCCTAGAGCATTTTGAGATCTATTAATAAAAGCCACTACAGGAGAGAGACAATGATGATATTTTAGGTCTCACTTTGGAGAATAAGTCATACTCCTGACTTTAACCCCACAGGAAACTCAAACTCTTAAGAATATTCTATATATGAAGGTCTGAAACACTGGGACTTTGGGTGAGTCTTTGAGTCTCAAAACACCTTAAACTTTTATAAGTGTCCTTAAAAGCAATCCTGGATCCTTAAGGACAGTGTGCTGTGACTGGAAGAGCAAAGCACTGTGAGTCTTTAATGCGAGAGGGGCTTGTGAGAACCCCCTTGCACCTCTTTCCCCAGTCCCTTCTATTTTCTCTGTTTTCCTGCTGTCCTGTGTTTTTCTTGCATCCTGTCCTTAAAGCGTTTCCCTGAACATTGTTCAGACACAATCACAGATCCACTTCTGGCAATTTGATATTGAAGACACTGAAAACTTTGACTGTGGAGGATTCCTGTGCAATAGTTGTCACTTAAAAAAACCTTTCTTTTCCCCACAGTTGATGATATTTTTGTCTAATCAAGCCTTGTCATAAAGCTCTCTGCAAGCTTAGAGAAAGGCATGTGAGAGGTAGGTGCTTGCAAAGGGTGCTTGAGTTTCCAGCAGCCCTTATTCTTTTCTACTTCATGAATTGTTGCTTAGTAGGTCATAGTAAACATAATTTTGTAAAAACTTAAATTTAAAAATGTACCTTCTCTGTGTTCCTAGTCACGAACGAATACGTGGGTTTTTTAATTTATTAGCTCGGTGTAAGATTCCTTTCTAACGAATTTCCACTTGCCCTGTGGTTCAGGCCTCTCCTTGCCGGATTCTGCCAGCGGCCCCGTGCTGCTGTAACCCTGCCAAGGCAGCAGCTCTAATCCCAGCCCGCACGGTTTCTGCTACACACCCTTGAGATCTGAATTAAACCATTCTAGCCTGAGCCAAGGTGGGCCCAGGGCTGGCTTGGCCTTTCCCTTGATGAAGATGTGGGGAGTTTGCTGGCTTGCCAAGAGAGGTGGTGAGGGTTTCTGGTGTCTCTCCTTCCCTTCCCATCAGAAGGATGAGGTTTCCTGGAATAATTTTGTTGTCAGCGATTTCTATTCTTTTGGTCCTAAATTTGCCTTTGTTTCTCTAAAGGTTTTTTCACACTGTCTCTCTTTCTTGGGTGGTTTTGTCTCTCTCTTTGTTGACGTGTTGCAATAGTAATACTCTAGTGATTAAATATGGTTAACTTGCATTTGTTGCTGAAGGTGGGAGGATGTGTGTAGCCCTCATGGTAAAGCAGCTGTGCTCTTAGGAGGGAGGGATGATCTGTGAGTATAGGAGTGTCAGGGTGCTGGGGGCAGGTTTGTTTTCTCACTCTCTTATTCCTTGTCAGGTCTTGGGCTTCTTCAAGGGATGGGCTCACACTTGAGACAGCTTAGGTGCCTGAGCTGGAAGCATAATTGCCATAGTCTCCCTTGTAAGTCAGAGCTAATTGCCTTTGGGGTTGTCATTTAGTCAAGAGAGACCAACACAGATTCCGTATATAGGTTGGAGTAATAAGACTTGATTTATCTGCTCTGCCTCTTCAGAGGGGGAATGCTCTGAGCAGGGCCTCTCCTTTATTCTGTGCTTCTACAGTGCCTACAGCAAGAGAGCAGTGTCCTCGGGGAGGAATACAGGTTAGAAGAGGGATGGGGATGATATAATGCACAGCGCCTGTAATCCAGTGGTGAAAGCAGTTGCTCACTTACCTTCTCTGCTGGAAGATAAAAACTTTGGGCAGTTGCCAAGAAATGTGTCAAGGTTATAGCTCTCGGGTGGGCTGCAAACATGAATGTCAGACATGCAAAGTGAAAGTGGTTTCAAGTGCAGGCTTTTCCCTTCTCTGGTTCTTTGAAGATTGAAGTAACTTCAAAAGAAAAAAAGGTTTCCATGGAAATTTCTGAAACCAAAGGAGTGAATATTAGTGTGTGCTTTGTTCTGTGTTCTTCACAGCTGATAGAAGTCACAGTGTAAATGGACCTAACTGCTGAGTGACCTTTGACAAAACCAGATGGGAAGTCTTTGTTGTTGTTGTCAGTGATGGTGATTTTCTTTTTTCAAGGTAGGAAGTCTTTTTCACTGAAGTGATTTACTAGTTTTAACTGAAACTTTGAGACAGGGACATGGTGACAAGATAGAGATTGCCATGAGTAACAAGGCTTAGTCAATTATTGACTACCCCATCTCAGCACCTTTGTTCTCTTTGCTGACAAAATATCATGACCTTTGTATACAGAGCTGAGCATTGACCATTCTGGGTGTCACTGAGAAGTGAACATTTTCCTGTTATAAAGTGAATTGAATTCTCTCCTTGTAAAGCTCTTCCTATTATCTTTTAGATTAGTGTTCTGTACATGGCTGTCTGCTTTGATTTCTGTCCTCTCTCATAGGAAAACATGCAGAATAGGTACAAGCCAGTGCAGTAGCTTTCTTGTAAAATATTTCAGAAACTCAAGTAAAGCTGGCTAGAGCAGGCCCAGTGTGGCCAGATCTCAGCTGGGACCCTTTAGGCATGACTGCCATACATACAAATGCTAATATGGTGACTCAGATGGCAGATATGCCATTTGAAGGAGGATTTCTATTTCTACTGGCACTAATAGCTTCAAGAGCAGAAGGGGTTTGTAGTAACAGTGGCTACAAAGCTCTGCTGTGCTCACATTTTGCTGCGTGAAGGTATGCATCTCCCTCTCCTTTCCAGCTGTCTTCAAATATAGATCGTGCCCTTCTGGCAGGTTAGTCAGGGCACGGGGGCTGGACTTCTGTGCCCTTTGCAGGGTGTTACTCCTTTAAGCACTGATTTAGCCAGAAAACTCCAAAAAGGGGCTAATGCTTGAGGTCCCCAAAGGGGTAGTGCCCCTGGAGCTCCTTGCCTTGATGTGATGGGGAAGAAGCTGTTGCAGTTGGATCAGTTCCCCTCAGCTTGAGGTGGCAGCAAAACCTGGCTGGCCTCCTTCATTGCTCACTGAAGTCAACAAGCTCTGATCATGGATCTTCAGCTTGGCAGTTTGATGTTCAAGGACTGAACAGATTGAACTGAAAGGCTGGTGAAGCCCTTGTGCATAACGCTATCACCAGGAGTAGAGGTCCTGCTCAGCTCATAGTGGAGACCATGTGCATAACACCGTCAATGTGAGTAAAGGTCCTGCTCAACTTGCTCATGGTCAACGCTTTGCTGGACTAAGTTCTGCAAGACCTACATTCATAATATTGGAAACCTTCATATAATGTAAGGCCACATTTTTTTGTTTGTTATCCATAAGGTCCACTTCAGAATTCCAGTCTACAAATCGGAATGAGGTAGGTAAGGCAAGCGCTAGGGGTAATAAAGTGAAAATTAAACTTAATATTTATATTTAGTTAAGATGTGGAGTGATGCAATAAGGTTCCTGGTATCTGATTGCTTCTGTGCTACAGATAACAAATAAACCAGCAAAAAAAAAAAAATTGCTCCTTGTGTGAAGTAGCAGCATATCCAAAAATGCTTCAAAGACAGCACATGGAGAGTAGTAGAGCTTTAAAAAAAAAGGTTTTGGAACGAAACATTAAAAGGATAAACATCAAAGGAAGAACAAAAGGAAATAGGGACAAATAAATAACAAAACTATGAAGCAAAACAACCAAATGTTTTATAAGGAGGACTGAAAATGAAGGACATGGAATAACAAAACAAGGGAATAACAGAATTGAAATTAAAAGAATGATCACTTGCTTTATACTTGCTATTTTATTCTTTCATTTATTTTGTTGTTCCTTAACCCAGAGAAGACAATTATAGGTCCCCTCTAATAATAATTAGAGGCACAGCCTACCTCTACCTCTAGTCTCTAGGGATAACACAGATAGCACGGTGGGTGGCCAGGGACTGCTTGGATGCTTTGCTTGGTACCGCTGGCAGTGGCAGAAGTGGGCGGGGGGTTGCAGATGGCGAAGGGGAGACACCAGTATGTGCTCGAGTTTGGGTGGCACTTGGGGGTGTGCATAATGGAAGAGTGAAGGCTGTGTGAGGATGGGGAGGGGGCTGCTTTCCCTAGGGAGTCTTCAGTGGAGGTCTGACAACGTGTGACTTGTCCCATCTGCCGCCTATGGGAGGTGCAGAAGGACACGTGGAGTACCGCTGCCAATGCGGTCTGTAGGGTTACTTTATGCACCGAGGAAGATGCTCTTTTCCAGACTCTTGGCATGTAGCTGTTACTTAAACTTGATGTGCAGATCAGCATGTAAATTAGGGCCAAAAGGTCCTGCTGTGCAGCTGCTCCAGACGTGCCCCCCGCACTGATGCGCGGGGCGCAGTGACAGCAGCACTGGGGCACGGGACGAGGCTTGCCGTGGGTGTGCGGCGCGGAACAGATGCCCACGTGTGCTCCGGGGTGAACCCATTACACAGGCAGCACAAAATCACTCGGGGCTTAATCGCTCTGTTTTCCACCTGTCTTTGTGTTCTAAGCCTGTGGAAAATGGGAGTGAAGTGGCCAGTGGATCTCGTGAGTCCAGCCAGACCCAAACTGTTCTCCTTGTAAAGGACTTCAGAGAAGCCAGCTCCCCCTCCATACGTGGTCTGGCATTCTGGTGTTCGCTCAGGAGGGAGGCAAGGGCACTGCTGCAAATCAGTTCAGGGGAGGTAAGGACACTGGAAGGCACTGAAATACAAATAGCCTTACCCCAGAGGGACATACGGGCAGTTTGTATGCCCCTGTAGCTGCTTTTCTGCCATTAAATTTATAGTGCTGCTGCATCGAACCACAGCCTTTCTCATCTGCTCCTTCGTTGCACTGGCAGCCAGAAATGGGTGAAGACTGCGAACGTGCTCCTGCCTGTACCCCACAGTAAGTGCCATCTAAAGCGATTTAGTTCCTCGCTTACTGGCACCTGACAGCCAGAAGGGCTGAGAGATAAACAGCAGGAAAGGAGAGCGAGGGGAAAAAGGGACTGAGGCTTAGAGGCGAGAGACAGTGGCAATCGCTTCTGAAGCCTTTTAATAGAAAGGTCTGCGGAGAATTATTTTCTCTTTTTCTGTGCTCCCCAGACCCCTGCGTTCAGGGGGCAGGCAGCAACTGCCGGCTGCCAGCCGCGTTCTCCAGAAGTGCTATTCTTTCAACTTGGGCGAGCTAATGCCAGTAGTACAAAAACTTGCCCTGGGTGCTGAACATGCACATTTGCGTTCTTGAAACCCAAGCTGAACTCTTATTTAGTCCTTCTGAGTCATGATTAAAAAAAAAAAAAGGCAGGAATCAGTTTTGGAGAAAAGCAGCAGAAGCTGCTTTCTGGCATAAACATACGCAAGCTGTATTTCTCCAACAATAATTTCCCATGGAATTTTAACCTCTGAAGGACACTGAAGTTAAATTGAACTGTAGGTTTTGTAACATAAGATGGTATTGCCAGTCTGGCAAGTCTGACAGCCATAGAGCAGTAACACAATATGAAAGAAATGGTATACCCATATTTAGAGCAAAAAACCAAGGAGCTCTTCCCAGCGTCCACATTAATGCTGCCATCCCTGTGTGACTATGGCCATGTCATTTAATTTCATTGCATCATCTGAAAATGGGTGTGAAATTAGTACCATATGCAGCTGACATATAAAGGCCGGGGGAATAAATCAATAGTGAGAGAAGATCACATTGTCCTTAGAGGAAAAACTTGAGACTCTGCACATCTGAGACGACTGTATTTTCTCGTCTGCCTGGGTGGTGAGTGGGCACATGGTGAGTGCTTGTCCTGCTTGAGGTGAGGGAACCCAATGGCATCTCTGCGTCACGATCTGCCGCAGAAGGTAGATGAGCCTCGTAACTCACCCTGTTGGGGACTGTCCCCTAATGGCAGTGGGCTGGGACCTACACGTGCTGGGGCTGGGGTGGCCTGGCCAGCCAGATGTGCCTTTGCTAATAATAACAGGAATTGCCTTACGAGCAAAGCTCCATCTGGGTCGTTTGTGTAAGCCGCTGGGTATCAGCTCATCTTCTGGACAGGTTATGTAATCGCATCAGAAATCAAATACACAATTTGTTTCACCTTCTTCTGAACATCTGGCTGTTCACGTTTTAGGCCTGCTGATTTTAGGAGGACCCTAGTTAGAAATAGGTCTCTGTGCATGCAGGCATGGAAAACAAGTGCTGAAAGGTTGCCAAGACAATGACCTTGGAATTAATTTTCAAATTCAAGCAAATATCTTTATTTTTTCCGCTTGGCTCAAAGTTTTGCTAAGAGCGGTGTTGTGGTGTGACCTCTCTAGCCCTAATTCAGCATTTATTTGAAGGAGTCCCTCTTTTCTCTAACGCGGCATGCCATCTTCCAAACCAGCAGCGAGGAGGGCACTGGAGCCCTGCAACAAGCCAGGATGTGCCCTGAAGCTGGTGGCATCTACAAAAAGAGTGCGGTCGACTGCAGCAGGCTTTGGAGTGAGCTTGTAGAAGGCTGCTGGCAAGGCGCTCGGCTGTGCCCTCACAGCATTTCCATTTCCTCCCTTTGCTGGTCTCGGAGAGTCTGAACCTACTGACCTTTGGTGCATGCTGATCATCTTCTATTTTTCACCAGGGAAGCAAAACTCAGGACAAGTTTTGCTGGAGAATTGTCAGAGAAGTGATTGCAGCTTTTAATTTGCTTGCCTTGACTGGCTGAGGTCCATGTTGGCAGGTATTTCGGTAGCTCATTATTGTTGGAGGCTTTTCTTGATGCGTGTTCTTTAAAGCTGTGTTGAAGTACGTGGCACACCCTGATCTGTGTCCCTTTTACAGCCAGCTTCAGGATCCCTTCTCAAGTAAGCGGAGTCAATGGGATTGTATGTTGCCGCAGCATGTAAACATAAGGTTTCACTGCCTTGTTCTTAATGTTTTTAAGCCCAGGGACTTTGAGGAAATGAGAAGATAAGTATGATGGTCTGTTCCTTCAAAGCCCCCCCCAGCATTTTTAACTGCATTTCTAATTATTGTAGCAGATAATAAATACAATACATGCACCCATGCACATAACAGCATTATTTTGTGCTTAGTCCGTGTGTTTCATGTAGAAATCTGGATGACAGCCAGATCAGTAAATAACTGATTTTTTTTAATGGAAATCATAAACCACAACAGATGTACTGTATACTGAAAAGAGTTAAAAATAACTGTTATAACTGTTTGCAATCTATGTTCGCCTTTAAGCAAAGCACGTAATACACAGAGCAGTGTTTTTTAGCATATGGAGACTTTAACATTAATAGTTGCATCCACTATATCTGAGAGTTTGCCAAGTTTATGCAGGGGAGCCTCGACGTTAACGACAAGGTTCATAGGCAGGATTTCTGCTAATATTTTAAGCACTCTCTCCGTGTTCAAACCCTCTGACTGCTATGAGCTGTGAAAATCTTTATAACCACTTGCATGTTACAGTAAAAAGATGTAACATCTTCTGTGAAAAGATGTGCAAATGCCTAATAGAAGTTAGTTCCCATACCTGTGCTACTGGGGAGCTGGATATTATTGGGTTTGTATCTGGGTGAATGGAGAAGTTAATTCTGGGTCACACAGCATTTTAATGCTGGTGCCTCTTTCTTATGACTGGTACCAATTCTTTCTCATTACAAATCGGAATAACTAGTTCAGCATTACATGGAGGATTGGCTGCATCTGGCAAAACTGGATTAATTCCAATGTGCCGCATAACTCCAGACTGACTGCAATCCTTATGAGAAAAGGATGTGTCTTAAAGAGTTAATTTAAGTCCCAATGTGTACATCTTCCAGTGTGCTTGGCCTCGTCGTGGCTGTCAAATGTCTAGGGAGCCCTTATGCAAATCACTTTGACTACACGTTTGTAAGCTGGTGTAAAGAAAACATTTTCTTCCTTTATGAATGTTATATAGTGGAAAAGCTTAATCTCTACATAATACTTACGCTTTAACGCACAACAACTTTTAATAGTCTCCATGTAAAATACTCTGTGTAGACTCAGAAATAGTTTTAGGGAACAGTTAACCAAACTACCTGAAAGGCTGAATTTTTTTAAAAGGAGCTTTACCTATTTCTGCCAACTTCCATACAGTACGTTTTTGATTCAAGCCGTTGCTCTTTAAAAAAGAACTTGTTTTCATAGAGTGCTAAAAAAAGACCTTTGAAACGCCATGAGACTATAGTGATGAGTTATGCTGGAGAAACCAATATTATATCTTTCATCATTTGTCTGGTGTCCTTGCCAAACTTCTAATTTAGCAGCGCACAGTAGTGCACCAAAGTGAGTCATGAATTCTTCAGCATAATTACCACGCAGTGCAAAACCGAGGCTACAGAAGTCTGAACCTTTTCCTGTCTGTCGTTTTTCCCTTCTACTCGTTTTTCAAATACCATATGCTTAGCAGGAAAGCTGGGCATCGCATCACAACTTCAAGCCTGTTCTGAGCAGATATGATTAAAAGCTAAATTTTGAGTTAATAACTAAGTTCTCTTCTGTGGGATGGGAACAAGAGAAATGTTAGGGGTTTTTTTTGCAGCTGGGATATGTTTTTAGGGAAAACACCCTGCTAGAGACAACCTCTGTAGAACAGTAGGACTTGTTTTGAGATCTGAGTAAATGCAGAGAGATGGTCTTGTTGACATTTTAAAATTAGCTTTTCCTTTAATTGACTTGCCCATGCATTTTGGAAAGTGATCTTTACACAAGGGAGTCGTAAAGGGCAATTGGAAAGCTCGTGCATTCAATCAGGGTCTGACTGCATGAATAACTCAATCGCAGAAGGGTCCCGATGACTTTGTTATCAGTGAGATGTGAAGGTGCACCTGCAATCTCGAGTTTCAAAATTACTCCTGTATCCAAATTTGTGTGCATTTAAGTTCATTCATTGAGGATCACTATTTTTTTACCTGGTTTAGAAGTGCATACAAGAACTCAAAAGGTAATTACAAAAGACAAAATTCTTTACAAGCCTGCTACCAAGTGAAGTCTTCAGAAAGAGCTTTTTCAAGTTTTTGAAATTTCACATCTTCCAAGTTGCTGCACATGACTGTTACTTTCACCGGGAGTCTGGAGTGGGTAAGAACTTAGAAATTCAACACAACTTCCCCAATACAGGGGAGACTCATGTTTCTTCAGACTGTGCAAGAAGATGGATCTCCTTTGCAAACATGCTAACTTAAATGTGTTTATGTTAAATATTACCTCCGCGTTTTGAATCATTCCTGCCTCCCTGTCTGTTATGGGATGCTTGCAGCACAGGTGCTACCAGAGCATAATGAGTTTAGATGCTACAGATCTGGGAGATTTCACTTCCTTCAGCAGCTGTGAGGATGGTCAGTGTTCAGTGGCATATTGTTTCTAGATGTTGTGAAAAAACTGCTTCCTGAGCTCTTAACTGCATAAACTTGCTTCCTGCAGAAGGCACAGGAAAATGTGGTTGCATTTCTGAAGGCACAGTTACACGGTTTGGAGAGCTACTACAGAAATACTGCCATTGCAAGGTCCAACTACATGACCTTCCCCACTTCCTTCTCAAGATTTCCCTTTTTGACAGGCAAATGTGCCTTTTGTGATGTTCCACAGCTGCAAGAAGAATTTCAAAGCACAAGTAAAAACACTTTCTAAGAGTCTACAGCCTAAGTGTGAGTGTACATCGAAAGGAGGTAATAGCAAATGATAGAACATTCTTCGTATGAAAGACAACATAGTTGGGTGAGAAGCTAGCGTAATCATCTGAGGGTGATGGTGAACGAGTCAATTGTTTCAATAGGAGCACGCTGGATGGAAAACTTAGATGAGAGTTGCTGAGGAAGGGCTTGTTCCAGAGATGAGGCACGGTGGATTGAATCCAACAGGACACTTCAGGCACTGGGACAGCACAAACAAACCCTGCCCTACTCAATGTGATTATAATAGCTGCCTTGGAGAGATGGGTTCAGTTTTAAATGCTGCATTACTTTGATTTTTGTCAATTAAGGTCTGATGCAATTAGGTGAAGTCCTTGCTCTGTGTACTTGACACTGCAAGATGCTGAGGAGACTGGCCTTGATCCAACAAAGCACTTAAGTGATTCCATTAGCTTAAATGGCACTACCTGTACGCTTAAAATTAAGCATGCACTTAAGTGCTTTGCTGGGTTGATGCCAGTGTGTGCAATGGGTGGCAAGATCAGATTTGTAGTGATCACAAGACTCTTGCTTTGGTTTTTGCATGCAGGAGGTCTACATGGTTTCATTTATTGCCACTTCAGGCCTGCTCTTCAAGTTGTGATTTTGATAAAAACAAGTGATGACACTAAATAAATCAACCCCAAAAAGTGCTGTTCAGAATTTTTACAATGCACACTAGCAGAAACTGTTCCTCCAGAGTAATGCCGACCTGAGCCATTCCAGTTAAGAACACTAAAACGCTTGAGGCAGTTAAATGCGGAGACTGATGCCTCGTAACCTGTGAATGTTGTTTGGGAGCCGTTGAAGAACATTATTTGAAATGGCTGATGCTCTTGACTGAATGAAGGCAGCGTAGCCAGATGTCTAATACGGTTCTTGGATTAAATGGAGCTATAGTCTATGTATAATTGTGGTAAAACTATATCATAAAATACTAAAATTATTATTACTTGGTTTATATACTGTTCTTAAAACCCAAAGGCACTGTTAATTCAAAAGTAAGCACATCCACTAAGTCTGGGAAGTTAGAGGCTGTACAGGTGCAAGAGTCCATGGAGAAATCTGAAATTATTTACCCTCATTTAAAGAAAATGGGCTTGAAAGGTACCTCAGGAGGTCATTTAGTTCATCTGTCTCGTTAAACCACCAGCACCATCTATTCCTCAGCCTCCCTAAGCTATCTGTTCCAGGGCATAACAGTCTTTACCATTAGAAAGTATTTCCTGATGTCCGAATTGAATTTCCCTAGCTGTAATTTTATCTCATTATCTCTCGTCTAACCTACCATGCACATGAAGAACGGATTATTCCCTTCCCATCTGCAGCATGCGATTGCAGCAGTCTCAGGGCAGAGCTGAGCTACTGTTCCTCCACCTCAGTCTCCCTTACTGCATATTTTGTGTAAATTTTCGCACTTCCCTCATTTCCAGCCCTCTCGGACCTTGCTCTGGACGACCCCCTGTGAGGGCCGAAGGAGGGAGCTGGGGCTCTGCTCTTGGGGTTTCTGGCAGCAAGGAAGTCTGGTGGGTAGAAGAAATTCTGCATCTCTGACTTTCCGGGTATCACTGCAGAGTATGAGTGCCAACTCCCTGTGCACAAGCCTGTGCATGTGACGTTATTGAGATGGCTTTTTTATTAAAGAAACTGAACTCTCGAACTTTTACTTAGTGGTAAGTGATAGAGGAGACAAAGCTGCGGTCAAACGCAGCTGTTGCTGGAAGGTCTGTGTTTTCCCGGGAAGCTGGGGGGGATTTTCGTTCTTGCTCTTTCCGTGTGGCCGCTGGCTCGCTCCTCACAGGGAGTCTCAGTTCTGATGCTCGATTTTGGTTCTGTTGGCCAGCAGACAAAAGGCGAAGACTAATGCAGTTTACAAGCCACCCTGCAAGTTCTGCAAGCCTTGGCTAGTCAGCCCTTCAGGAGGGATCCAAAAGCTTTGACGTCGGTATAAACCAGAAGATGAGAGGGGAAGCAGCCCCTGGAGGTCCTCTGCACTGCCTTAGCTCAAAGCCAAGAGAGCCCGTTTCAGACTTGGGATGTTTCGGTTACATTCCAGTGACTGATTTTTATTTTTTTGTTCAAGATCGGTTTTTTAACAGCTTGTCACACTTGATAGCCCTATCTCAGCATGTGGGCACACGTTAGGTGCAGAGTTCTCCTGAACCGTCTCTACCTGTATTAACAAGGACTTTTTTCCCAGGAGTATCTCTGAGGACAGCCTGGGAACATCGGGAATTGAGCTCTTGCATCGCACCTTTTTACTTTTACCCTCTCCTCCTTACGCGTGGGCGCTGCCCTTCATCGTCCCCGAAGCGCCTCGGGAAGCCTCTGCGGTGCGCGGGCGGCCACCCCTGCAGCTTTGGCAAGGCGCTCGTGCTGACGGAGGGTACTCGCCCGGGTGCCAAGCCGGTTATATTTACGCGCTCCCAGAAGGCTCGGTGCAGTTGTCACAACTTGTCACTGGTCAGGACTGAACGGGTCGCAGTCCGCATGAAGACACTTTCCTGTTACAGAATTTGGCATGTTTAAAAAGGAACTGGGTGACTGTGACTATTAAGATGTAATCAAATGCATTAAGGCAACGATTTCTTTCACCGTTAATAACGAGAATCCTGGCAATACAAGCTTCCCTTCGTTCTCCTGTTTCACTTTTGTGGTGAGAAATGAAATGAAAGCCATCAGGAGCCTCAGGAGTCTTTTTGCCCTGTGTATTTTTGTTGTCATAAAAATCATAAAATAACTAAAATTACATGACAGAAGTACTTAAAAGTTTTCCTGGAGAAAAATCTTTCCTTTATCATAGCTCCTAAGTGTTCCCATAAATGAGAATTGGGTTCTTAATTCATTGAGTTACTGAGAAAAATTCTCCATTTAAACCTCATTTCGCAATATGTATGTCCTCTTCTCAGGTAGTCTGCCTCGTTTTTAGTTTCCTATATGGTACATTTATTTGTTTACTAAAGCTTATATAATTCATTTTACTTCCTCCCTAAGAGTTAAAGGATTAGGAAATGATGGGTTATAGCGATAATTTTAGATCATGTTTAATATCTTAAATACTTTTCCACTACAGCAGGTTAAATTAGTCACCAGCCTTTACCTTATAAAGCCTCATTTAAACTTAATACTCAAAGATAAACGTGGAAATTACCATTTAACATTTTTGTTTGACATGGCCTTACAATGTTTTCTCAACTGAGGAAAATGAGGGAAACTGAGTTGAAATGGTTGAATCCCATTATCTTTGATTCTGCTCTTTTTAAAAAAAAATTATTATCTTTTCACAGTTTGTCTAATGACTCCCTTGAGTTTGTTAACCTTTGTAATTATACCATTTAATTTTTCATCTAGCTCTTAAATCAATTTATATAGTAGATTCAAGACAATTTCTTCATATTCTAGATTAAGCGCTCTGTTCCCACTAGAACCTGGAGTGCTAATTAGACCTCCAAGGCCGAGGTCTTCAGATGTACTTTGCCAAAACTGGTATTAGACTGATCTAACTGTAATAACACAGACTGGCAATTGTCACTGGGAGACCTCAAAGGTAAACTGGGAGATCTCAAAGGTAATTCAAAAAAGTAGAAGTATACTTTTATTCTCACTTTCCAAAGAGATAAAGTGAAGAAAAGGGAGGTGAAATGACTCGTGCAAGATAATGGGTGACCCAGAAGTCCTCATCATGAATGGCAAGACCCCATTCATTTTGGTGGTTTTGCAGATAGTCTTCTGTATCGGGGCAAATGAGATTCAGTGGCTGTATCTTCAGAGCCGGTGGAGTATGTGTACAAACCTTATCTCTAGCTTAATTTGACAGCTCTTCACACTGCTTATGCGCATGCAGGTACCCAGCCAGGTAAGGTGATCTTGCTTGAAGGGGAGACGCACATTCTGGGTGAATGAGACCCGAGTTTTTCCTTTGTCTTCCTTACTTTTCTAATTGGTTAGAAACAGAAGAGTGGAAAGAAACCTGGATCTCAGAGGTCAAAACACACAACACCTCAAAAACCACTATTTCAATGAACCATAGCTGGAAATCGGGGGAATAAGAATCTTACGCTTGAAAAACACAGGAGGAAATTTCATGTGGTCAAGTGAATGAGAGTTTAGTCAAATCACTTTTCACTGGTTTCAGTGAAATCCTGGATTGGGGCTGTAGAATTATGTCTCATCAAAGAGAGATATGAACTGGCTTTGTTAGGAATTGGACATGCACATGACTAACAGCTCACGCGTCACAAGGCAGCTGTGAAATCCAGTTCTACAAACAAGAAGTCTAAGATAAGACAGATTCATCCTTGTGTGGAGCCCTACAACCCATGAAACCAGGATTAAGGATACCTTGTGCTATACCACTAGGGCCACGGGTGATTGTGCTAGCAGGTTGAGTCACTTTGTGGTGCTTACTATCACAGATAATAACAGTGTAGATGCAACTAAGGGAGCTTCACTCCCAGATGGAAAGTGTCTTCAGAAACATGAGTGGGACCCAAAAGTATTCTTATGGGAATAAAATTTGAGTTCACTAGGTGGTAGAGATGTTAAATCTCCTAGCTTTTGAGTCCTGTTTTTCTGAGAGCTCCCGTGTCCCAGCAAAGTAACGTAGCACTGAGGTGCCCTAATGGGTTAGTCCTGAATCTTCCCACTGGTGTCGGAGTAATTGCCCTCAGCACCTTTTCTGCTTCGGCTCTCGCAGCAGAAGCTTCTCCTCCTGGCTGCTTGGGTGATGAGGCTTGAAAGCACAGGGCAAAGGAAGTTTTGTAGCACCTGCTTTTTTTGACTGTCATTTGCCTTTTGAGTAAATGTTGTAGAGGCAGTGGAAAGAGCTGCAAAAACATGGATTGTTGAAACTTGTTCTTTCAGAGACTGGTGAAGTGATCTATGGTTAAGGCCGCTGAACTAGGCTCCAGGGCAAATGCACAAAGCTAGGTTTGAGCTAACCTTATTACGGCTGTTAGGAAAACTGCTGTAAAAGCTGCTTTTAGGCTGAATGAGGAAAGTCCTTGAGATAGAACCAGGCCTCTGCTTTTTGTGCTGCTTTAGCTTGATCTCTGCTCATCCCTGGCAAGGATTTCTCATGGCACCTCTGCCAAAGTGAAGGCTTAACCCTTAGAAACACAGTCTGTATCTCAATGCTTTTATGGGCACTCAGTTCCTTCTCATTGGTTTCTCCTCTGGTTTGGGGAGGTGAGAGCATGGTCTGTAGCCCTCCAACAGCAGCATCCCGCCTGCCTGCACAGCACACGATATGCTAGAGCCCTTTATTCAAGGACAAGCAAGTGTCTTTCCTGCGGCATGTTGTTTTGGACCCGCGTGCTGGCGGCCCCCAAAGCTGCCAGCATCTCTTTTATGAAATGCCCAGCTCCTGTTAGCCTGGGGAAGAGTCCTGACTTCTCACACTAATCCCTCCGGAGGCCTTGCCATGCTCAAAAGCAAACATATGGAAATAGGCCTGTTCCAGCAGCTCCCTTGCTGCCACCTTTCCACCGGTGCCAAGTTCACGGTGGCAGGGAGACCTTGCTCTCCTCCCTGCGTGCCACGGTGATCTCCTGTTCTGTGAAGCTGTCAGGCTGGCTCCTCCAAGCAAGTCAACTGTGTTTCCCATGATAAATCCTGAGATCCAGCTGCACTGTACGGCAACTGGCAGGTCTTGGAAACAAGTTGGCTGGTCCTTGAGATGTCGGAGTCCCTCTCTGCCTTATGCCCTGTGCCAGACCCCCCTACGCAGGGGCCAAGGATGCATTTGCCTCCAGCTTCCTGCTCCTCAGCTCCCACGGGTCATGTCACCGCAGAGCTGTGACTCCTGATGTGGTTTTCTGCCCTTCTGGAGTTGAGAGAAGCCCCTGCCATGTTTCCTCTCCAGTCCTTCCCAGCTTAGTGCTATTGCATCTTCCCTGCCAGACCAGTATCGCTCTCAGCTCTCCCTGTTTTGCTCCTTGCCTCTGCTATGGCTGACCCTGCTTTCCCATCCACATGCCCTTGGACCTGCTCTAGAGGTGGGGTGGGAATTGCAACGGGATTCTTTTTTTTTTTAAGAGGGCATCCTAACTGTGCCCTGCAAGAGAAGCAAAAAGTAATGTAGACTCTAAGTCCATATTACTTGATCCCTGTATTTGGTTCCCAGAGTCGGGAAGAGCTTCTTTAGAGACAAGACTGTCCTGTGCTTTATTAGCCCTTGCCTGGAAGGTTGTACAGAAGTCCCGTCCTCCTCCTTCCAGTGCTGGGCTAGGGGAGGGGCTTTGCCCAGATGTTTTCTCCTTTATTCTTTTGCTACTCCCCCAAAACAAAATTGCCAGCTCTGCCTTTGGAAACGGAACAAAATAAAGGTGCTTTTTATTAATAGTTACATAAAAAAAAAAATCAGTGGCAGCACTGTGAGGACAAATTTATCTTCCAGCTCTTCAGCCTGTGCTTTATTCATACTTCGTCAACCAGACAAGGCTCATCACTTATATATAAAACCCTTCCAGAGGACATACAAGTAAGGAGAATACATGTATAATGAAATAACAAGTCTTGGCATTTCCTACAGAAGCAGCCAAACATTCAGCTGTGATCAGTTTTATTAGAGGAGGAACTTCTAGAAACAATAGTGGCCCAAATAATTGATGAAAGAAGAATTTGATCTCTGGCTGGTGGCTGTAATAAATTTCTCTTGTCAGCTCAGTTCATTTACTGCAGGTAGGAGCCCTGCACAGTGATGAGAAAAGCAAAATATTTTAGGCACGACAGAATGTAAGAATTCTCCCAGTGAACCGGACAAAAATAGCTCCATGGGTAGATAAATGGAAGAGGAGGTGCTTTTATTTGAAGTCCATATTAAATTAGGGAGCAGTTATTTTTGTTCCTCACCCCTTGCAGGTGACACTGAAGCGAAATGATATTTCTGGGACTATCGCCTTGTGCAGCCTGTCCAGCCTTTTCGTCAGCCCTCGAGCGGAGGCAGGGGAAGGAGACGCCCTTCGTGGCACGACACCCAGGCGGGAGGAGAGGGCAAGTTGGGCGCTGCCGCAGAGGAGGGGAGGAGAAGCTCACCAACGCTCGCGGTTCGGTTTGCTTTAACTGTCAGCGGGGTTTACGATGTGGATCTGCTTCCTCCCAGCACGTAGGGCCAGTTGGCCACGGAAGGACGGGGCCAGGGAGCAGGTCGGGCGTGGGAAGGACCCTGCTCGGAGAGGGGCAGCGCCTGCGGGCCCCGGCACCGGTGCTCGCTGCTCTCCTTTCCCTAAAACCTACCAGTGCTCCCTTTTAACCCTGAAGTTGCTTTTTCGTCAGGACGTTTGGGTAGCCTGGTTTGCAGTCGCAGATTTTTAGAAAGTATCAGACCAAGGCAGAGGAAGGCCCGTTGCCTTTCATCAGGGCAATGCAAGACTAGCAAGCGCCATCAGGGCTACAGACAGCAGCGCTCACGGGCAGCTCTTCATCCGTGCAAGAAAACGAGTAAATAACATCGTCCTCAGAAAGTTACGTTTAATGTTTCATTGATATTTCATGAATGTCGATAACTTTTAAAATATAACTTAGCATGCTGGGCTCTTCCATCCCTGGAGTTCTTTCCAGACGGGCCTGTGAACATGCGAGAAAGCAGGCCGCCGGCGCGGTGTTGGAGTTGTCAAACGAGGCCTGTTTGCTGCTGAAGAGCTCTGTACTAGCACGAGGCTGCAGAACGGAAACATTTGTCACCAGCAAGTACTATTTGGGAAGATCATTTAGTGTCTGTCAGGGCCGTTGTAATATTTTCTTGGCCAAAGGTTTTAAGTGGGAAGATACGTGTGTGCGCGCCTGCACTTCTGATTAATTGTAATTGTAATCTCGCATAATGCACTCCTCAGCTTGACATTTTTAAAGTAACGGTAAGTTGGTTGATTCTTAAAATTAATTATAATTCAGATTTTGGAGTGTGAAATGGATAGAGAGCTTTCTATAAACCCTTTAGACACAGCTAGAATTTGGACTGATTTATTATGCACTTCTATGCTCTGCTGCTCATGTCACGAAATCTTTAGTAATTTATTGCAAGAAAATGGCTCCTTTTCACAAATTTGATGCAAGGAGAAAACGGAATCGGTATTTTAATTACATTTTGATAAAGGAAAACAAAGCTAGTCGGGGCGGTGGCCCTTGGTACACCTGATGAATTGATGCTCTGGTCCCTAACGCTTTCTGTCCCTCGTTCAGAAAGAGTAAGAAAAACATAAATCTACATGAATCCACATGTGAAACTTTTTAAAACATAAAAGCTAACATATGCTGGCATAGTTTATTTCCCTTCCCTTGCAGGAATAAATTAGCAAAGTAAAAATATTTCCTAGCCCTTCAGCGGGAATAGTCTTTTGGTGGTTCTCCTTTAGGTGTTAAACTTATTAATGCATTTATTTGGAAAGATTAAATTATCTTCAAGTTCTCCTGAAACTATGGCAGAAGAGATATTAACTTCTGGATTCAACAAATGGCCCAAATAAAGATCTGCTCTGGAGAGGATGTTTTGGAATTACAGCGCTCTGCACAACAAGTTATTCAGAAACAGCCATAACTGTTTGAACACTGCTGTCTTAATCTGAATCACCTTTCATGTGTAAACATGGTTAACTTTATCACACTTAACAATCTTCAATATTAATGAAGAAACTTTCTGGCTAAGGATTACAATACAGTAATACCTGCATGCTCAGAAGTCCAGAAGATGGAGGAGAGCATAGTGAAAAGCTGTCTGGGCTCTTTAGAGTAACTCAGATGTGTGATTTGGATCTAGAGACATGTTTGTAAGAGTGATGAGGATCAGTGTATCTCCATCAGGTATCGCAGCCTTGCTGGGAGCTGCAAGCAGATTGTTACAGAAGAACAATGGGATTTTTTTATTAAGCTCTTCCCTGTTGGCTAAGAAAGATAAGGAAGCCTCCTCCCCTACTTGACTCACGCAGTAGATAAGATAAAGATCTATATGTAAGATAAAACTGAAGTGCAGCAGGAACTTGGGAGAGCCATTCTCTAGGAGACAAACTGTAGCAGGCGTCTGTTTGAAAAAGAAAATAGGCATTGATTTATACTCTGTTATAGAGGAGTTATTCTGGTAGTAAAAGCAAATCCCAGTTGTTGGCTCCAGATATACTTTCTGCTGGAGACTCTGGATTTTAACAAAGGCATCTGCAGGTTGTAATTCTGCCCTCCAGAGCTTTTGGAGGCTGGGGAAGTTTAGTTGTTTGCTCTGAGATAGCCTTCATGCCATGTTAATGTGCATGGCAATCACTTGCAAAAGTTGCTGACCTTAGCAGGCTGCGAGGCTCGTGACTTACGTGGATGAGTATTTCTTGAATTTCTGTTTTGTGCTGAGGACAAAAAGACCTTTTGCAGGTTTATCACTCTTCAGCCTTAGCTAATCACTGTAATGACAGTGTCCCCAGTCATCAGGATAACTCAAAAGCAAGCAGGAGGGTTTTCTTGTCTTGGAACACTCCCTCTTCAAAACAGTGACAGAGCAAGAGAGATTGTCCATTTTTCCTCCCTTGCAGAACTTATATTCCTTTTCCTCTTAATTATCTGCATTGCAGGTCTCTATTATCTGCCTCACTTGCTCTCATGAATATAGATTGTAGGGATTGTGCTAACGCAGATTCCCTTGCTTGCAGAAATCCGGTCGGTGCGACGTGCGATACTGTAATAGCACATATGGGTCAGACTGTGTTCTGAGTTTGCATGATGAGCTCTGACTGAAGTCCCTAGGGACAAATAACCCAAACACAGCCCTGTAGCCCTCTAGTAACTTGGTTGTAATACACTGCTCATTACGTGACTGCTTGAGTAGCTACACTTTCATGATTAATCTTATGCAAAATCTTATTTGGGTGTTCCACTATCTGCTATCTCAGGCAATATTTCCCTTCTAGGTGAATAAAGTCTTTTGTCTTTAATTTGAATAATGCAGTTGCAGTTTTCACATTATCCAAATTCTTGGGGTTCTTCTTCATATAGGCACTCTGCAGATTCTCTAGAGAATCAGAATTGCACCCTGAAACCCAGAGTAAATTTCAGAGAAAAACATCTTAACATTAACTAAACTTAAACAGAATATTGAAAACATACAAAAATCTCTCTTAAGCAGCCGTGTGCTGAGACTTCATTAAAAAATGCGCAAAGATCCTTTAACAGAAAGGAATCCATGAACCAAAGGGGTCTTCTATGCAGCGCAACACTGCATAGTGGGGTCTATTGACCCCAAAGGGGTCTTCTATGCAGCGCAACACTTGACTGAGGCAGAGACTCAAGCAGAGAAGGGCTTTGCTCTTGGTCAGGTCGGATGTGCCATGTTTTGGGGGGGGTGTGTGCTGGCGTCCCTTGCTGCGAGGAAGCTGGGTTGTCAGCGGCTGGCGGGCAGCCAGCGGGGCTCTTGTCGTGAGAAACGGGACTCGCGCGCTCCGGCTTTGCTGAAACCAGATAATTAGAGGTTGAAAGTGAGAATGAAAAGGAAGGGTGTTCAGATGTGATCGTCGGGTATCCTCCAAAATGGGTTGTAATAGGAAGTGGCAGAATACACTGGGAATAAAATCCAAAGATGAAGTGCATTCGTTTAATCAATTAAGTTTGATTAGTGGAATCAAAGATGCTGTATTGGTTGCAGCTACTGTAGAGTTTAAAGCATTTTATCACCAGTAATTAAAAAAATTGGCTTAATTTCCTATTTCAAATCTGTGTCTGTAGTAAGTGTTATAAAAAAATAATAGTATTATGAGTTATTTATCACCCATCTTATTTGCTTGAGTAAAATTGTACTGTGTGTTAACATGAGTTTTCTCTCTAATTCTAAACAGCCAATTTCCACCACCTTTTTGTGACCTCTCCAAAACTGTTTCATAATAGTATCCACCCACTATTTCTTTCAGTGAAGTGAAAAATTATCAGGTTTATATATATTTCCTTTTCAACAAACTTTTCTCAAATGCGAACCCTCACTTCTCCACAGAAGTATGACTCTTTTCTTCCATTTTTTTATTTTTGGAGAAAAGCCTTAATGGAGACACATTTATACAGCAAGAACATGCTTTTGCTGCAATAACTGGTTTCCTCAGAGAACCAACTGAAGCTACCCTGACAAATAAATTTTCATGGGCGTGAGCTGTGTTTCCCTTGGGGGGGGTGTGCTCGCGTTGTACCAGCACATCCTCCTTAATACAAGCCAGTCCTAGGCTTGGAGGAACAAGCTGCCCTGGGACAGGCACTCTTCTGTCGCTGTGAGGGCACCCAGAGCAGGCAGCGGGTGTTGTGAGCAGGGTGTAGCTGCTGTGAGAATGCAGGCTCGAAGGATGCTTCACACTGAGCGTCTCAAAGGCCCCTTTAAAGCATTTCCCATCTTTCTGGCCATATTAAATAAGAAAAGTTTGGCTCAGAGAAAGATGTTTTCAGATGACTCTTGGCTTTCAAACCTGGACTCCACCCTGTGCCAAGGGTGCTGATTTAATTGCAAATATAAAATTGTACTGAATGCAGCTGAAAAAAGATGG
The DNA here is from genome assembly GCF_000687285.1 of Phaethon lepturus. NCBI lineage: Eukaryota > Metazoa > Chordata > Aves > Phaethontiformes > Phaethontidae > Phaethon > Phaethon lepturus. The sequence continues at coordinate 3,110 of NW_010554580.1, read as the reverse complement.
GTGACACCTCCGCTAGAGCAAGGCTTTTTTCACCTGCACAAACAGAACATTTCATGCAGACCTCTCCCCCTTGCTGGCTCTAAGGGCTGGACGTTTCTGGTCCTGCGAGTTGTTTGTTCCCAGCCCCTGAGGAGTCAAACAGCTGTTTTTTTCATGTGTGTTGGCTGGGGAGGACTGTTCAATGCGTGAATCTTGGAAAAATCACTCGGAGGGGATGGTACAACCTGCCACCTGATGAGCCACGTGCTGAGGTGGAGCTGTGGTCTCTGCTAGAACAGATTGGACCAGGAAGGAAAATAGTCATCGTATAATCTTTACGCAAGAAGGAAAGCACAGCACCACGTTTTCTAAGCTCTTCATATACAATTTTTATTTTTGTGTAGGTGGTATCTGTTTCCATTCGCTGTTTCCCTGGATCCTGATACTCTGAGGGTAGGAATCTGCCTCCTGACTTTGACTCCTGAGTAACACAGGAGGAGCTTTACCCTGATCCAGCAAGTACAGCAAATGCAAGCTGCCAGCCCCAGACTGCTGCATGACCAGAATTGCAGTGCTGGTTTGGTTTTGTGGCTTTTCTTTTTTTTGGTGTGGTGTTCAGACTTGGGCACTTGGTATTGCAGCCTGCTCAGAGGAAAGTTTGTTTCGGTTCAGGACCCAAACCAGAGGGACGTATATTCTACCTTCCATAAAGCAGAACAGTCCCTGACAAACTGCAAGCCACTACTGTGAGAAGGTATTTTCCACGCTTCTGCAAAAAAAAAAAATCCATGAACTGAGTTCCCCCACCCACCCAAACTGATAAAACAAAGCCACAAAAGCTTATGAATAAATCATGAAGCAGAGGAACTTTCAGTGGCTTTGAGGGAAGGAAGAGACAATGGAAAAATATGTTACAGCCTATAGCAAAACCCTGCATGGGCAGCAATGTATACTTGATGCACAGTAAAAAAAAAAACAAATCCACCCATCTGCCTGAAGTAGTTCCTGAGTACTGTGAAACCCCTTTGCAGAACTGATGTGACAATTTAGATGGGCCTTTCGTTCTAAAGAGTGTCCGAGATCCCTGCTCATCTCCAAAAAGTCAGTTTAAGCTGCTTCATATTACAGCAAATACTTTTTGTTTGAAACCCTTGCTCACAAGCAGAGAACCCCAGCACTTCTAGGATCCTGCTGTGGACTGCAGCTTGAACAACTCAAGCCTTACATCCCATTCTGCTGCAGAAAAGTTGTGTTGATGGAGCAAAGTAAGGAGAAAAAAAAAAAAGTGGGAGAGGGGCAGTGGTACTACAGCAACTCGGTGCTTGGGCAGTACATGCATATCTGCAAGCAAAAAGGCAGAGCAAAATCTGCTTGTTCAGCTGCAGATGTTCAGTTGACTGGTACCTCTGATGACAAGACAGAACTGTTCTTAGGGATGTCCACTGAGTATCTTTCTACTGGGGACTGAATTCCGCTAGAGTCAAAACTGTTTGTAAATTCATGTTTAGACAATTTTTTTTTGTTGTAGAGGAAGAATAAAAGGGACAAGAAACTTACAGCAGCATCGGGCTGGTCCATGTCTGCAGTAGTAATTCAAGAAACTTCAGTTTTCCCAGAACTTGAAATTCTTGGGGAATTTCAAGTTATATTTTTCCTACTGTCAAAAATAAAAATAAGTAATTCATACAGAAACCAAATGTTTTGATAAATACAAAGCAGCTCTTTCCTCAAATTCTATTGTAAGGAATTTTGAAATGTTGATTTTTTTTTTTTTTTTAAACAGAAGAGAAATTGATCTGCATATATCCACTATGAAACAAGAATGGGTCACAATTGTGACCCAGGACTGCAATAAAATGCTCTTACAGGTAAAATTCTGGTGGTCGGAGCACCATCAAGGGTTTGGTGGATATGGCTTTAAGTTCATTCATTAACGCAGACTTTCTTATATTCGAGTAGTTCAGTCTTTCTGCAGCCCATTTATCTCTGGAAATGATCAGGTCCATGTTGATCATAGAGCTCTAGATGAAAATCATGAAAGGATGGAAAGATTTCAGGTAGAGCTGAATTACCAACGAGATGTAATCCTATAATAAGTAGGATGAATTCTTAGTTCTGGGAAGCAAGGGTGGACATGAACTTTTGGGTGTTTTTTTTCTGGGAAGTGGGCAGGGTTCAGCACAGATAGAAAAAAGAGTCAAGAGTTGGATGGGCATCTTTATCTTGACTGCAAAAAGTGGGGAGAGGGAAAATCCAAGGCATGTTTTCTCATTTTCCTCTTTATCTGTAGTAAAAAAAAAGTGTGGATGTGTCCTTCTACCTTTCAAGAAGCATATAGGGTAATAAGGATTATGTTTTTTTCATACAAACATGGAAATTAAAAAAAAAAGTTGCTGCTCTTTGTTCTGTTTCTGCAAGAAAGACAAAGCAGACTGTAAGGTCCTCCTCGTAATACCTGCTATGTGCAAATGCCATCGGCCTGTCTATGAATGTGTCTGCGTAACTTCCACCTTCCAGAGGTAAAGACAATTCTTGGTGTTCTCTCATTTACAACCATGTATATCACTGGCCCTTCCTGTGGTCTCCAGGCCTACAACTAAACTCTGAATCTTTGCCCCACCAAAGTCCATGGGAACGTAGATGGCCGGCTTGCTGGAAAATACCTTTATTTCTTAAGCACTTCAGTGCTCCTCTTGGGCAGCACCTCAGGAGCGGGAAGCGATGTACAGGAATTGGCTGTAGTTGGGAAATCCATGGGTACATCCTCCAGTAATGGCAGATGCCCCACAGGAGCCCAGCAGTGACTCAATTCCTTTGTTTCTCTCAAGTGTCTTCACGAAAAGGTGTATGTGTTAAATTTGGGGTATCTTAACCTTGAATTTTCCCCTCCAGTGGTGTTTCTCTACAACAAATATCTGGACCCAGTAAGATGGAGAAAATATTTAACCACATCGTTCCACATTTGATTACGATGTGATCTATTCTGGGAACTATGACCATAATCTTAGTATGTATTTGTGAGGATGACGAGGGGCCCAAGAGGAAGCGCGACGTGGATCTCCAAAGCAGGGCAGCCTTCCAGGCTGGTTTATACTAACCCACGTATCGCGTGGGGAGGAATGGGGACGCAG
>NW_010554579.1:8890-11267 GCF_000687285.1 Phaethon lepturus | reverse complement strand
CATCTCAATGTGACTGAAGCAAAAGAGCCAACAGTGATGTTTGTTTTCATCCTCACAGGGAGCTTGCAGTTAATGAGTCAGCTCTTGTTTTCCCATTACTACTCTGACAGCTTCCTGCCTGCAAATCACTTAGGATCTACAGTTCATTTAATTAACATTGTGTTATCTCAATTGTACAAACATTACGCAGCACAAGCTTTAAAACATGGACTTGGTTGCACGCTAGTGTTGTTCAGCTCTCTTCCAACATGAAACACACAGCTCAAAGTTCACTTGGAGAAATGGGAGCGATGCCCTGTCTTCAGGACATTGTATTCCTGAAACAAAGACTTGGGACAGAGAATGAAAAAGTGAAGTTTCTCCTGCTTGTCTTTACTTTGTGGAACATTGTCAGAGGTTACTGATGCTGTCCTCTGCGTTATCCACCTGACTACTGCCAGGAGCAAAGGCAGACACTCAGCTTTGGTGCCTTTATGTTATATTTCCCGTGCAAGCCAAAAAAAAAAAAAAAAAAAAACAACTTGGGACAAATTATTCCAAGGAGAGCGAATGTCACTTTAAGTGGTTCTTGCTGTGTATCCTCACAGAGCTCACTGCTTCTCGCCTGGTTTGGTTTCCTACTCCAGGCATAGTGGCCAGAGCACGGCTGGAGACAAGCAAAGCCAGTGCAGCCTTCCCTGTGTGCACTGCTGAAAGCACTGCAGGGCTGAGCTGCAAATCTTCCTACTCTTCCCCTCCTCAGCCCACAGCTGTGCCAGTGAGCCTCCACCTCGGATGCTCCTTGCGATGGTACAAAATAAGCCCTTTTACATAATAAATAAGAAAGGCAAATTCAGAAGCAAGAGCCAGAAAAAAGGTTTTCAGTCCCATTTATTATTAGACTAGGTACCCAAAGTTACTCCAAGCTTTGTACTGAGGCAGCAGAAAGAACAGAGGAATTTGTTCTAATAAATTTGTAATTTAAATGTATCAGGAATGCGAGGAGTGATAGCTGTGCAGAGAGCGCAGAGGTGAAATCACAGAATCACAGAATCATTAAGGTTGGAAAAGACCTTTAAGATCATGAAGTCGAGCAGGAAAACGACTGTCATGGTCCAACAGCTGCTTAGTCTGAGAACTCTGAGGATATAACAGTAAAATAGTACAGAAAATTAACTTTTCGGTTCATCAGATTTCAAAACATTTTTACAAAATTCTCCACAATATTATAAAGAAATCAAAGTTACCCAGAAATAATCACTATCAGACAGTAGTCAAAAAGCAAAGATCAAGAAAAAAAAAAACAGGCAATTTTTAGCAAGGCAAACTGGGTTTGCTCAGAGGAGCTTCATTTATTAATAATCTCAAAAGCAGAGTGAGGAGCAAAATTTGCAGATGGTAAGACATTATTTAAGTTACTCAAGGCTAACTTAAACATGTTACCTACATGTTGCATTTAGGTCTGTATGACCTAATATACAATCTGTAACAGAAAGTGTTATCACAGTCCATGGCACCTTTAATTTATAACCTCACATAAATGCTGGATAATGGAGTTAGGTACTGTATGGTGGTCTGGTGTAGTCAAAGGTCTCTGGGCAGCAGAGAGGAAGATATCAGTGACTAACAGGGATTGAACATGGTTTTCAGGCTTAGGTCACAGAAAGAAAGAGCAGAAAGAATATAAAGAAAAAAATGAGTTGAGGAGACACTGTCATACATTAGGAAAACACTGAGAAATTTCTTTACAAGTGACTAAAAAAAGAGCACACACATAGAAAAATCTTTAGATGTATGAGAGAGGAATAAGAAACACACGTTGGGTCCTCTGCTTCCCACCAGCCCTACTCTGAGCTGGAGTCAGAAACAGTTGGTCGGCTTGAGTTGTGTTTTAGTCCCACCCTCAGCTCCTAACTTTCTCTCAAAAATCCTCAAAAACATCAAAAATGTTTTACCCATCACCAACAAAAAGTCTGTGGCAAGTCAGAGCCTGCCAGGCAAGGAGCCCTTTGCTCACACTAAACCGATGTCTTTGTCCAATCAGAAAAGTCAAACGGTAAATCCAGAATGACTAAAACACAGACCCTGCTGAAGATAACAGCTGAAAGCAGACGGGTGAAAGCAGTGCCCGGCCTCTGGTGATTACAGCCTGTCAAGAGAACATGAGCCAGGCAGGGAAGCCACCCTGCCTCCCCCAAAGCCAATTTAGTCAAGTATTTTTCATACCTGTAGGCCCACGCTTCCCAGAACTCCCCTCCTCTTATTTCAGGGCTGTTTCATTTTGTTTCCAGCTCTATGAACTGTTCAATCACCCCTTTATGTCATCTGCCAATTTCTGGACCAAAATAAAAAGCCTGTGCTTTGCATTTCTTCCTCTCTCCGTTGCCACATCTGTTTC
>NW_010554579.1:1781-8859 GCF_000687285.1 Phaethon lepturus | reverse complement strand
CTTGAAGCAACACAGCAGCTGCTTTTGGATTTCCCTCATCAGAGCATCTTTATATAAAAATTTCTTAGCCATGAAAAATTATTTATATTTCAGGACAACCCATTGAAGTGGATTTTAAAGCTAGAGGGAAATCACCTCTACACAGAGATTGACACAAGTGCTAAAAAGGTTACAGGATCCTGTAGCCAAAAGTATCTGTGAAGGTTGGAAGGCACTAAACCAGAGGGAGAAGCAGGGCCCAAATTAAATGTAACGGTACAGGCCATCAGGTAGAGACTAACATCTCTGGCTTCCCTAATGATCTCAATAAATCCGACTTCTGACACTATTGGAATATAGTCTGCCTTTATGATCAATGAGTACATGCAATTCCTTTATGTTCTGTAAGGACTGAAGAATATGCCTTGGAACAAGCTTGGTTTTCTCAAAGACCACCCAATAAACATAAACACTAGGGACAATGCTAGCAATGATAATCCAGCTTTCTGATTTCCAGCGGGTGGCAACAAGCCTCAATGACAAGCAAGGCTGTAATGAATGGGTGGTGGAAACTGGCTTGGAAAGTGTGCAGAAGGCACATTAGAAAATTATTGTGAAAAGAATAAATTCTTGATGCCTTTTCTCTCACCCGTTGGGTCAGATGTCCAAGGAGTAGGTGGACAAAAGGTAAAGGTTGACAGTGAAAAGCGGGTACTCAGGGATCTACTGGATCTTCCAGCCATGCAGTTCCTGCAAAGACTTCAGAGGATGCTTAGGCTCCCTTTAAATGGGAAGTACCTAAGCTCACAGGATCACAGGATGTTCCTTTCTCTCAAACTCACAGCGTTGCGATTTGTGCCTCTAAATCTCATCATTGCACTTAGAAGGCCTAGCTAGTGCAGCTCTTAGGTGGCTCTATCACATTTTGACTGATAGGATTAAGGTCTAGAAGAGATGTCAGAAGATCACCCAGTCTATCTCACACAGCCTTTCACAACAGACGTTGCAGGGAAGATTACAAGATCTTTGTTGGTGGAGGGAGAATGTTTTATATTGGGTTCAACACCCAAATTACTTTAGTGGAGGTCTTCAGAAGTCAGATAGGTGTATCATTAGACCAAACGGCAAAACTCGAATAGCTGGCAGAACCACTCACTTCTTCTGTGTCACACCTGGATGCCATGCACAGCTGGAGGCACACCATGCAGAGCAGGCTGGCAAGGGCTGCCCCGCTGGCCAAAGGCAATGTTGATCCCCTATAGAGCAGGGAAGGCTCGAGGCCTCTGCTGGCACCTATAGCTTTCTACATCCCAGGAGCCACCAGGAAGCAGGATCAAGTGTACAGTTTATAAATGCACTGCATTAGTGTATTACTGTAAGTTAGATACAGAATTATTTTGATACCCTAAACCCTTATGAATCTTTCCTGTTGCATTTCCTGTGTAAAGATCCACAGACATATAAAGTGATGGACAACTACGTTTATAGCAGTGCAGCATGCAGGCTCTGCAGCAGTCCAAATTCTGCAAAAATTACCTTCCCCTACACAAAACATGATGGCTTAGTTGCACAATCTAAAACCTCATCTAGAGAAGACTGCAGACCTCAGAACCACCAAAGCTGTGCAGGGAATAACTCTGAGCACCAAACCTATCCTCTTCAAAGTTTAAGGCCTTTCAAAAGCATAATTCAAGGAAAGGAAGTAATGTTTTGCTCCCCTTCAGCACATCTTATGTGTCGCGCTCAGAGAACTCCACTGGCGATGCATCACCTACATCCATTTTACAGGAGAAATAGCACAAAGAGTTAAGGTGATTTGCCTGTGATTTTCCCTGCCCCAGCCCAGGGGCAGGGCTGCTGTTCCTGACTACCAGTCCGACATCTTCCAACCTTGGCTGCCAGGGCTTGCCCAACAGCAGGTTGAACTACCACCTCTTTACAAATATAATCTCCGTGTTCAAAGCTTGGCTTTAACGCAGCAATGGCTTAAATTTAACCCTGTCTGGTTCAGGTGTGATGTTTGTATGGATGAATTATATCGGTCTGAACTGCAAAGAGTACGTGGGAGGGCATGGCTGAAGTGCTAATATTAACAGCTGCCTTCTTGCAGCAAGAAAAGGGCGTAAAAAGGAGTGCACAGCGTGGAAGAGCACTTGCACCCATGGTACCTCAGATGTGCCGGTTGTTGGTTAGTGCACACCCCTCGAGACACAAGGCGGTTAGCTACCTCTGCATGGCCTTCTGCAGTCACATACCAACATGCTCTGCCCCATGCTCTGATCTGGCCAGATGAGAACCAGCTCTAATCCAAAAGCTGTGTAACTGTGGTTAGCCTGCTGTGCTGCTTGAGCATCTAAGCCCAGCTCTCAGCCTTTGCTTGTGAAAAGCTGTGGAGATACAGACAGTTGTGAGGAGAGCCGTACATAGGCTCTGGTTGCCCTGTCACTGGAGCAAATCCACCTCACTCCTCTGCTGTGCACCAGGGATGCACATGGGACATGAAGATCTCTTCGCTCAGCTCAGAATAAAAGAAGTGAAAAAAGAGCCAGCTAGACTCAAAACTCAGACACAGTCTAGATTTACATCCCCAGTCCAGATCAGGGTCACAGATTAACCCTAAATACCAAAAGCTCAAAGTATATAAGCCCTTCTTACTCAGCATCCTCCAGCCTCCATCTCAGTGAGTCATACCAGTTCATGCCAATGACACAAAAAAGGTTTTCATCTCCTAATGCTTGCAGCTGGCATTAATTAATAATTAAAGTGTGCTGGAAATGTGTACAGCTCACTGCTGAACTCAGGCATGTTCCTCTTCTTCCTCCCACTCACACTGCAGCAAAAAAGACAAATTTGGGACAAGTCTTGGGGATCAGGATACCATACCATCGCTGTTGTGAGGGAAAAAAGTTGATTGTGCCTTAGGAAAGAGTACAGAACTGGTGCAGGAGCTGGGAGGAATGTGTGCGCTCCCTGCATGGATGTCTCTGAAGCAGTAGGACTCTCAGCAGCTGATGTCTGCAGCCTCAGCTGCAAGAAAAATTATGGTCTTATGTAGTAACCTTAACACACTGGTTGTTACCCTGCCCTGGCAAGAACGACTATACATTCCCTACTGTTTAGTTGGGTAAATTTTTTATTAACCTAAAAAACTTTAAGTATACACATGTTGCTGCCTCCCTGCTCAAATCCCCTCCAGATCATTAATCAGTAAGGTGGCAACAAAAAGGCAGAGGAACCCAGACAAAGCGAGCACAGTGCTGTTTGCTAGGAGAAAGTCTCATCATTTCATTCAGTGCTTTGCTTTTTCTCTTCTTGCCAGCTTTTGATTCATAAAAATCAAAAGTCTCTTAGCAGTGATTCATGGTCTTTGATCTCTGTGTGCTGAAATATTAGCATCCAGACAGCATTCTTGCATGACAAGCGCAGCTTTGGACACTATGATCATTGTGAGAGGCAGAGAGAGGGTCTCTTTTGTGGACTGCTGCTTTAGTTCAGTATGCAGGAGATTATCCTTTTGCTGATGCAGGCTGGCAGCACTAACAGAAGTGACTTCTGAGAGGGGATTTACAAAACAAGTGCATAAATACTTTGGGGCCACAGCAAAGTAGGCAACAGAGCTGCCTAGTCTGTCCTTTGCCAAACTGAAGACATGCCTATAATTTTCCTCTGACTCCATGCATGCTGCGCTTGGGTATTACCCCTTCTGTCCTTCAAGAGAGAAAATTCACATGTGAAACAATTTAGAGGGAGGGCATCATTGTGATGACAGCTGGGATCATGACAGCTGGGATCATAACAGCCCCATACAGTAGGATGAATGCACCTTCCCCTGGACTGTCTCTGTGTCTCCCCACCTTGGCGCCTGGCACACTGGGAGCCTGCAGCTGAGCTGAGCAGGATGGAGCAGGAAGGGAATACCAGGCACAAAAGATTGCCTTGGCCTTCCCATCTGGGGAGACATGTTAAGCTTAAGTCAGCACCGAATGCCATATCTCCATTTATCTTATCGTAGAAGCAGCCCTGAAATGCTGACACTGAGTGCTTGTAAAGTGCTGAGCCTGCGATTTTTGGGGGATGGAAAGGGAGAAAATTACTGCCCCCTGTTTTGTGACTTGCTGTCCTTCTCCACAGGATGCTTCAATACTGCCAGGATGCTTCGATCCATAGGCGGTATTGAGATTCAGTGAAGGCCGTAAAGGAAAATGTAACACTCACGTCCCCCAGTTCCCATCTCTGCCGTCAGATTATATCCACAGATGTTTGCTGCACACCTCTGTTTTGTCTGCAGAGAAGACACCAGCCAGCAAGTAAATGTGGAGGCAACAGTCACTAAAGCTTGAAAAGCATCCATGGCAGCTGCCCCCCGGTGCCACATTCCACCCTGCTGCTCTCCCAGTCCCAAACCATTGGGCTTTCGGCTGGCTTTGCCCAGTATGTGTCCACAGCAGAGCCCTTGGCACAAGGCTGCTGGGCAGAAATTTAGCCCAAGTGCTTCTACAAAAGCTTTCCTGGGTAACAAAACACTGAGATGCACCGTTCTCATCTCAGGCCTCCGTGAAGGTGATTATAGTTCATCAGGGCTACAAGCAGGTCTATGTTTATTTAGGCAAGTAGCTGTTACCTCTCCGTCTGTGATGCTTCCCAGTGCTCAGTCCCCACATCCAGTCCAGCACTGCCTACACACAGCTCTGTAAGCCCCACAAGAGCTGGGAAAGGTGGGGGACACCAAGCCAAGCTCCTCACATGCTCGCACAGTGATGGAAACGCACTGAGAACACAAAGCAGAACTGGCCTAAGCAACAAGATCCTCAGCCGTGGGAGACCGCAGTTCTGCGTTTCCACTTGGACCTGGACAAGCCGCTTCAGGCAGCCTTACCCAACCCTTGCCGTCACACACATTAACCTACTCTCTGGCAACAGCCAGGCTAACCTTCAAGCCAGCTTTGCCGTAGGGGAGCGCAAAGAGGAGGTCGCCGAGACGTGCGGTTGCCGGCTGGGCGAGCTCAGCCTTTGCCCAGCAGAGGCCAGCACAAACGCAGTCTTTCGGCAGGCTGTGCTTGCAGGGAGAGTGCTCTCTCTACCTGGCCTTCCCGAGCTCGAAAAGAGTCTCTCAGCCTTCCGTGAGCCCTCACCTCTTTACTGCTTTCAGAGAGCTTCTCAGTGAGGGGCTGTGTAGTCCAAGAGAAAGGCACTGGCACCCTACTTGGGTAGGGACAAGCTGCCACAGGCACAGCCATCACCCAATTTCTCTGGGCCCTTGTGCGCCCAGAAGCATCCCCTTCCCGTGGAGCAGCAAGCAGCACCTGGAGGTGCTCCTGGAGGCTGGGCATGGCCAGATAACACTCACACGACACTTGAGAAACGCCAGATGCCGTGGAAATGAAGTTCAAAAGGAATTGCATTGCGGGTAGGAGCAAACAATTGAAAGCAATCAGGGATGGTTGCCCCGGCCACCACCCTGCCCTTTGCTCCTCATTTGAGCTCATTAACAGTTCATTTGCTGACAACAGTGAGGACCACACCAGAGGACAGGCACTTGGCTACTTAGAAATCAAAACTAGTTTCGTGAGGTGAGGAGTGTTGAGTAGAGGCCAGGAGCCTGGGGAAGGGAAGCAAGAGACAGCACCGGTACAGAAGTGAAGCAATCTCCTCGCACAGCCTGAACAAGCGGCTTGTGCAGTGCTGCAAATAGCCTCAGGAGATCTTTTTCTCAGCGACTGGTTGAAAGGGCTGATGGCCCTGAAACGATATGTTTTCCCTTGTTGCTTGGGTGATAAGGACGGTCCTCCCAGGGGAACCATTCTTCATAATGAAGAGAGACCAGAGACTGCATCCGAGACACCGAACAATAGCCAGAAGCAACCGAGAAGTCAAAAACCATTTGAACGATTCAGATCATCTTCTGTGATCAAGTTTTTGAGGGCAAGACTGGGGCAAAGACAAGTCAGATTGGAAGATGCATCCCTTAGCACCAACATACACCCAGTGTTTGGCCAAAAATGCTGAGTGCAACACTGCTTGGAGGCCTTTCAGCTCACAGCCAGCCATGCAGAGGAAGGGCAGCTTAACTGATGATGCCAAGACTATTGTTTAGGTTCTGGAGAGGATGTTGTTGCAAACCTGTCTCCCAATCTCACCACTTACCACTTATTTTCGTTCTGAGTCGCAGTAATAAGTCTGAGACGTTACCAGTGAGTAGTCTAGCAATTTTGTGGGCATTACGAAATGCGAATGCGAACCCCACCCAGCCTGCAGGATCTCAGACTTCGACAGCTTTGCAACAAAAATATTGTCTTCATGTCTGTGTGGCCATAGGTGATCCATACACATCAGGATAGGATGTTCCATCTGCAGCTAAAACCAAGCTTAACATTTTATAGCCATGAGAAAACACAAAGGTCACAGCAAGGAAGGAGAATACTTGTTATTGTAGGCAATACTGTGTTTTAAGTCAGCGCAAGCTTTGCTGGGGCTCTGTTGCATCCTCCAGTGAGAAGCATGAGCCTGTGATGCCCTGCACAGCAAACCCCAGGAGAGGTAGCAGTAGCTTTTCTCTCTGATCCTACGTAACCCAGGAAGCATGCGAGTATCAGAGCCCTAAGAAACAGCAAGTGAAAAATCCAGGAGCAAACCCACCAGAAGCTGAAGGAGCAGAAGCAGAGCCTGTAAAAACAAGCTCCTCTAGAGCTGCAGCCAGTTGTATTTCCCAGGTTTAAAGGGCGAAATGCTCGAGAAATGGAGTTTGGGAAGGGCCTTTGTAGCCTGAGTGGCTCAAAGCATGGCCTGTGTGTGGGATCAGCAGTTCTGGTTGTTGTAACAATGGATGGAGTGAAGACTACTGGTGTGATTTCTAGCAGAGGGGGATGGTATAAAACACTGAAATTGCTCCTGCTGCTTTTTTGTGAATGTGGTTAGAATCTTTTTGCTATCTGTAGATGTATACTTTGTGCCCTGTAAGAAAAAACCCAGCTGCCCGTCTGGAATAACCACCATCCTCCCCTATTTGTGAGCATCCCCCTCGGGGCGGCAGGCAGAGCTGCACATACGAGGGCCAGTGCAATCGCCCATTGCCTCAGCGCTGCTTTTGTAGGGTGGTGAC
>NW_010554579.1:0-1750 GCF_000687285.1 Phaethon lepturus | reverse complement strand
CCCCCCAGGCCGCCGTGCTAACAACCAGCCATTCCTGGCCACGGTGCTTCCTGTGCTGGCACAGAAGCTGGAGGCAGAAGGTTCACCAGCCTCTTAACAGGCCATGGCAGGAGAAATCGTGGCACTACCTGCACCCCTCCTGCGGACAGCTTGCTGAGGCATGGCAGTGTTTGCTTATCATCCCTCTGGTGCAAACCAGAGAGAGAAAATGGGTGCAGCACAGCACATTACAGACTTTTCCCAACTGCTTTTGAGGGCTGTGATGGATGGACCAAAACCCATCTGGAAATATGCCACTCCTCTGTGCCTGAAAAAAGGGCATCTACAAATTGGGTCCATTTAGCTCAGTTAAAAGCCTATGTCAGCAGCACTGCTTGTGATACCTTGTGCTGAAAAAATTGCAGCTGACAATCCTTGGAGATGGCAGCAGTCCTGAGCCAGCATTAGCAACAGGACCTGCACTGGCAGGTGGGCTTCAACCTTGTGTATAGAGTGGGGCTGATAAGGTGAACTGCTGGCTGGTGGGTTGTTAGGTGAGAGACCCTCTGTATGGACCATCTTGTGTTACCATTAGATCAGACCCAGCAGAACCCCAGAAATATACTCTTCACTGACCTTTCAGGTTTCATCTGCTTCAATGCATGAGGTAGTACAGCAGCCTTTTGTGCAGCTGTGACTGCTGGGGAAGGGAAACAGTGTAGGCTGCAGCCTTTTAGCAGGCTGCCTTGGAGCAAGGGTGCTGCTAGGTCCTGCTTCCCCTGTGCACTCCAGCATAGCATCACCAGCCCCCTCCGCACTGTAATGCTCCTTCCTAGATGTGCTGCTGGTCAAGCCGAAGGGTCCACCAGCCCAGCAAGACCCCCACATGAGGTGATAGGATATGGCAGTGCACCTCTGTGCATGCAAGGGGAGCGTGAGGAGCTCTAGCCAGCAGCAGCAGGGAGCTGAGGGCGTCAGCAGGGAAGAGACCTGTGATGCTACGTGGTACAATGGTCAGACTTAGGTCCAGCCTTGCAGTAGGGAGGGTCCCATCTCCCCCAGGGAACCCATCACCCCACAAATCATTGCTCCCCACCTGCCCAACCCACATACATGGGCCCCTCTTCTAAATGTGGGGCTCCAGCTGCAGGTCCTGGACTAGACACCAGCACACGCAGGGCTGTTCCCTGGACTCCAAGCTCTCCCCTTCTGCTGCCTGCATCCTCACTGTGTCATTCCGGGCCTTAGGAGTGGCTCAGGTCCTATTTTGGAAACAAAGAGGTAAGCATTTTCAATCTTTATTTTACAAAAATAAACCAGTTTTGCCCTGGTACTCTGTGGCCCCCAACCTTCCCCTCTGCCCCTGCTCCCGTTCCTCTCCCTGGAGCTCGCCGCTCGCATGGAGGCTGCCGGTGCCGCTCGCTCCTGCGAGTGTCCCCAGGCAAGCACCAGGGAAGGGGGTTGGTGCCCTTTTGGGAATGACTCCTCTTCCCAAGTTCCAAGCTGGAAACTGCCCGAAGATGCCTCCTGGTGGCTCTGCCATTTCTGCACAGGGAGCAAGTCTTAGGCAAGTCACTCAGAGTACACACATTGAGAAGAGGTGTCCGTCCGTCCGTCCCTCTCCCTTGGATGGAAAAGCGAGCCCCACGAAGTTGCTTCTTGCCGTCGGTGGAGCCAGCAGGTTGCTGTCTCGCTGGCTGGCTCAGTGCTGGAAGCGTGGAGAGCTGATATGGGGCTGGTGGAAGGAGTGTGTGGCATAAAGCACTTCTGG
>NW_010554578.1:0-485 GCF_000687285.1 Phaethon lepturus | reverse complement strand
CAGCAGCTTATGATATGATAAAATGACTGGTCATGACACTAATCAGGTATTTGTACTCAGCGTTGCCATCATCTCTGTACTTTGGGAGCCATCTGTTAGAAACTATTAATAATTACACTTCTTACCTTTTCTCCTCGGAGAGACAATCTATGGGGGAGACACCTTCCTTCCCCTTCCCCTTCTCCTCCAAGCTAGTTACAACAGCTCTTGAGAATTTCAAATATACTTGAGGGTTCAAACCAGCATGTTCCTATAGCTAGGTCTCCTGAATGTGTTTCAGGTCTTGTTTAAAGTTAAACAACTATTTAAAAATACCACCCCCACAACAGGCACTGCGGCTACTCCAACCCCTGTGGTGGGCACTGAAGCTATTTCAGCCCCGGTAACAGGAACTGTGGCTACTCCAACCCTGGTGACAGACACTGCAGATAAACCAGAGAACCAACCTGTGCCCGTATCAGTTGCCCCTATACACAAGAAGAAAT
>NW_010554577.1:511-774 GCF_000687285.1 Phaethon lepturus | reverse complement strand
GGCCGGCGCTGCCGCGGGAAATCACGCTGAGAAATTAGCTGAGCTGGGAAACTTCGGAGTTTTGTAATAACTAATAGGTGTTTTTCTAACTCAAACAGCAACTTGCCATCAGATGCTTGATAAGGAGTTGCGAGTGCTCGATTAATCCAGGAGCAGCCAGACTGACAGTAATTTTGTTTGTCTAATTATGAAATGCCCCAGATGAAGTTAGTGCCACTGACTCAGAAAGACCTTTGCAAGGGATTTGTCGGCGGAGGGCTGCG
>NW_010554577.1:0-355 GCF_000687285.1 Phaethon lepturus | reverse complement strand
TGCCCGGAGCCACCCCGCTGGTCTGGGATGGGTGGTGGTGGGAGGCTCCCTGCCTAAAAGTGATGCAGAAGGGGATGGAGGTGGTGGTCCCGTCCCGCAGACACGGTGGTTTCCCCAGTGATCATGGTGGAAAGCTCTAAAACTGAAGTAAATGAGCAGAAAACACTAAATTAACAGAAAAATGTAACCTTTGAGCTGCTCGGGTTGAATCATGGCAGAAAACTGAATCACTGTGCGATGGGAAAGTCACCAGCGAAGAAAAAATTCCCATGTCCTTTCCCGAGGGTGGGATGCGGCCGATGGCAGTGCCGGCCCCATCGCTCACTGGGGGGGCGGCTCCCGCCCCCGCGCGGGC
>NW_010554576.1:0-3852 GCF_000687285.1 Phaethon lepturus | reverse complement strand
TGCTGGCTGGGGCTAAACCACGACACCCATGTGAATGACAAAATATATAATTTCACCACATCTGTTCAGATTGTTAGAAACCACTTTGCCCAGCTAATTCATCTGACTTTCAGCATAGTTTCTGAAGTTTAGAATAAATTTGTTTTTTTCTTTATGGTATTGACTTCCCTTCCTCCCCAGGTTTCAGCCAAGAGAATCAAACAGCCAAAACTAAGAGGTGCATTGAACAACCAGCTAAGAGAGAATAAATCGGTTTGAGCCCTAGACTGGATGCCCATATTTCATCAGTGAAAAGTGTTCAGGGCTAGCATGGCATGGCCTGCTCTCCAGTATCTCAGTCATGGATCTTATTACCAGCTTCAGAATCACAGAAAAGAAACTTTTACCTAGTATTCCCAGCATGACACCAAATTAGTTTCAGGTTCATAGCAAGTGGGAAAGATGTCACTTGTATTAGGGGTTGCCAAATCTGGTAGCCCAATGGAGGCAAGGCTGCTGCAGCTGCATGCCCCTAGGTCCAACCAGTAGCAAGGCTGAGCATGTAGTCCTATTAGGCACACACACAAACACACGTATACAACATATATACATATATATATGGCCAGTTACACAGATCAACACAGACAAAACCACTCATCAGTCATGCAAAGACAAACAAGCACCAATGGATTCATCCTGTTTCCCTCTCTGGCTGATCAGGATGAAGGTTCTTATGACATGGGAGTCTATAAGAGACTGCACTGAACTATTATCTCAAGAGAAATAACTTGATGGGAAGCAAAATACTGAACTATAACATGCAGAAAAATAAAACACCCACTTAATTACTGTGATATTTCACAACATCTTTAAACTATGATAATATAATTTTGGTATAACAATGTTCAATATAACTATAACTTCACCCTCATGCTCAGAGCTCTGTAGTCATTCTTAATACACCATTAAAAATGTACCATCTTGCACAAGTAGGTGACAGCCAACACCTTTCTAAACAGCAAATTCCAGGCCTCAGAAAACCCTTTGCATTTATTGTTCAGGTTTGTTACTCAGAAAATAATTTTTCTTTTGTGTGTAAGAATCCTTTTCTATATACCTTACTGTTTCTAGAAAAGATAGTGCCCTTAAGTGTCTTAAGAGGAAAATCTTAAATATTTTTTGAACAACTGCTTTGTCTAGTATTATTTGAAAGAAAAGATGAAAGAAATATCTGTAATTGCTATTTTAATTTGCCTGTGACAAAGACAGCAGGACTTTGAAAAGGCTTCAAAAGCCCATCCAGGAATTTTGATAAAGTACACTACAAAGATAAAAATAAAGCATAAATATACAGCAAGTGGTTAAAACCAGTGTGATTTTTCTTGTCTGTCTTTCATCAATGATAAATGTGTTCCATTCACACAATACAGCAAACGTAAAAAGGTATAAGATCATTCAGTTAGTGATATTGTCTGACCTCCTCTGTTGTACTTGAATTCTTTCTTTAAAGCTACTTTCTTCTTAGATGTAGTCATCATAACCTCTTCCTCATATAAAATTAACACTGACCCGATAATGCAAAATTAATTAATCTTAAAGGGACATTATCATCTTGTTTTAGACATACAAATCTGGTTTTGAAAAAAGTAATGACATTTAAAGGGTTTTTATGATGTTGTAACAATGGGGGAAAACATTTGAGTGTCCAAGATTCATCAGGAGGCTTCAGGCCATGATTTAACACCTGGATAACCCTTTCATCACAAAGAATTTGTAGGAGTCTTCCCTCCATGCCATTTCATTTATCTTATCTGGAAGTTGATGACTCTATGGACTTGAAGATACCTATTAAACTTTTCATTGTACTGATAACAGTTATACCTGGGATCTTGGGAAATTGCCGCAAGGCATATAGTTTTTAATCTCAGTGTCAATCTTGGAAGTAGATTGGATTTGCATTA
Organism: Phaethon lepturus; assembly: GCF_000687285.1. Classification (NCBI taxonomy): domain Eukaryota; kingdom Metazoa; phylum Chordata; class Aves; order Phaethontiformes; family Phaethontidae; genus Phaethon; species Phaethon lepturus. The sequence continues at coordinate 1,912 of NW_010554576.1, read as the reverse complement.
AATGAGTGATTGGATAACTTGATCAGCTGAGAATTTTGGTGGTTGATTATTTTTAATTCCTATTCAGTTGGGATAAGATAGCATCCTTCCTTTTTTCCTCTATGTTAAGTAAAAATAAACAGAACTGATGCAGAGGGATCTTCAGCACCATTTTGATTTCTACCAGGTCCACCCCATCTCTGGAACAGCCCAGGACAAAGGTCCTACAAATATAGTTTAAAGGTTGACCCCAGCCAGCAGCCAAACACCCACCCTGCCTCTTGCTCACTCCCCTCTCCTGACGGATGAGGAGAAAACAGAAGGAAGGCAAGATGACTCATGGATCAAGATAATGACAGTTTAATATGGAAAACAAGAGCTGTGTGTGCAAGCAAAGCAAAAAGACTAATTCATTCACATGGCAGGCAGATGCCCAGCCACTTCCTGGAAAGCAGGGCCTCAGCATGCATAGCGGTTGCTTAGGAAGACAAATGCCATTACCATGAATGTCCCCCCTTCCTCCTGCTTTCCCTGAGCTTTTATTACTGAGCATGGTATAGTATGGGATATCCTTTTGGTCATTTTGGGTCAGCTGTCTTTGCTATGTCCCTTCCCAACCTCTTGCCCACCCCCAGCCTACTCGATGTGGGGAGGCAGGGGGGAAGAGAAAAAGCACTGACACTGTGCAAGCAGCATTCAGCAACAGCCAAAACATTGGTTAGCCACAAATGCAAAGCACAGCACCGTATGGGCTGCTATGAAGAAAGTTAATGCCATCCCAACTAGACCCAGTACAAAAGTACTTTAGCCCTTTTCCTCATTCTGTGGTTTCTGTGATGTTCATTTCAGAAGTGCAATGTGAGAAGTCTTCTTACATACATTTCAGGGAATCAAGTCACATCAGTGCCTTAAAAGATGGCTGTGGAGAAAGGAAGACAGACCGAGAAAGGGAGCTGAGGAAGAGATGGAATTTGAGCTATCAACAAAATTCAAGAAAGGAAGAAAATGTTTAGCCACACTTTTGTTGGCAGTTATTGGGCCTGGGTCCTGTGAAACAGGAGACTGGCTTCAAGCAAGCTCTAGCAGCTGCTAAAAAGCTTTGTCAGCTGTTCTTGATCAAAGGGTACTTTGTGCTTTTTGTTTCTAGATGACTCCTGATTAGGGAGCGTCAAACACACTTTCAGCATGGTGCTAGTGAGGACATATATAAGTGCTGGGCGTAGAATACAATGAAGACAGTAGTTTGTGCAGAATTTAACACAGAAAGGTTCCAGAAACTGTGCTTAAAGCAGTATACATATATGCTCATTAATGTATTGGGTCTGGCTGGGATGGAGTTATTTTTCCCCATAGCAGCCTTCATAGTGTTGTGCATTATATTTGTATCTAGAAATGTGTTGATAACACACCAGTGTTTTGGCTACTGTTGAGCAGTGCTCGCATGGCATCAAGGCTGTCTCTCCAACAATCCCCCCTCACCAGTAGGCTGGGGGTAGGCAAGATCTTGGGAGGGGACAGAGCCAGAGCAGCTGACCCAAGCTGAACAAAGAGATATTCCATACCATATGAAGTCATGCTTAGCAATAGAAGATGAAAGCATTGTTAGCAATAGAAGGGAAGAGAAGGGGGGGGGGGGGCATTTGTGGAGACATGGTACACCCGAAAGAATTGAGTCTGACATTGGCTGTCATTTCAAAAATGAAATGTTACAGTTGGGAACAGCTGAACATGGAACTAACTGGATATTCTGTATTCCCTATTATCCCCAGGCCTTGAGAAAGGTAGAATGGCATAATGGTCTCCTCAAAACCATGCTACGAGCCCAGGGAAAAGGGGATATGAGAATTTGGGATCTTCATTTGGCAGAAGCCACTTGGCTTGTAAACACTGGAAAGGCATCATCATGGATTCTCCATGGGCCACAGTTCCTGCC
>NW_010554575.1:0-1310 GCF_000687285.1 Phaethon lepturus | reverse complement strand
TCTTGGCTGTGCCCACCACACTCAAACCTCACGTGGTGTCATCATTCCCACCTCTAACTGAAAAAACCCCCAAACTTCTCTTCCCCACCCCTCAACTTCTCGTTCTTCAGGCCCTTCATGATTTTGCCGGAGGTTTCCAAGGGAAATCCGCTGCGCTGCTTCCACTGCCGGGCGCGTGACCTTTACAGGCAGGACGAGCAGCTCCTGCTAATTTTTGGAAGATGTTGTATTTGGAATATTCCAGGAATCCCAACAACTGGAGTAATACAATCGCAGGAGATTCTCAACTTTCAGTTCACACTCCTCCCAAATTCCTCGTCCCCTCGTTTGTGGGAAAGAGCAGGAAACTTGAATCCAAGGGAGGAAAGACCATTAAAAAAGGAAAAAAATCCCACGGTTTTCTGAATGCTTGGGATTGTGGTCAGTGCATGATTTTCAGAGGAACTCAGCACCAGTTTGAATGGTATTTCAAGCGAACGATTATAAAGATACTACTGAGCACAGACATGTGTACAGCTAAATTCCACTACCCGAGCAGCAATTATTTTACAAATTCTTTTAAATTTATTGGAAAAGTGAAATAGCCCATTCCTCCACTCTCAAATCACTCATCCAGGTGGCTTATAAAATCCAGCTGCAGTTTTTATTTTGGAGGACTTGGATAATCCAAGGCAACGCTATACTTGCCATCTGTGGCGTGCGGTTCCGAGTCCTTGGCCAACTGTCACCACCAAAAGAAAAAATAAAAATCACACCATTATTTCAGATTAAAGGATTCCTGCAATAAATAGATGGGATGTGGAAATCAAAACCTGAAAAATCTCAGCTGACTGAGCACAAATTTAACTGCATTAGACCAAGTGTTTGTGGCACCTCACCCACAATATAGCTATTTAAAGATCTTTTTGAAAGTGTCTTCGCTCTCTGTTTACAATCTAAATGCACAGCGCACTTCAGTGCCTTCTTCTGAAACCGTCACGGGTCTTCGCGACAGCCCGGGAAGGGCGGTTATTCCCTTGCTGTAGACGGAGACGCTGAGGCAGCCGCCGCCGAGGTCCATGGGGAGAGGTCCACGACCACCCGTCTCCTCCTCTGCTCTCGGGAGCCGGCGGGTGCGACGCACCGGGCGCTGCCACGGGAGGGTGACGGGTCCCACCTCGCCCCCGCACCAGTGCCACCGTCGTGACAGAGAGGTGCCGAGGGCCCCGCTCCTCCTTCCGATGTCGGCTGCTGACCCCCTGCGCAATCTTTTGGTGTTTCCCCTCCCAGCCTTCACGTTCTCCGAAGGCTTTTGCAGCGATCGCCTCCCC